>NC_073231.2:100872500-101112500 GCF_029281585.2 Gorilla gorilla gorilla | reverse complement strand
GGCACGAGCCCGGTTAATTTGTATTTTTTGTAGAGACAGTCTTGCTGTGTTGGCCAGGCTGGTCTTGAACTCCTGAGTTCAAGCTGTCCTCCCACCTGTGCCTCCCCTAACTGCTAGGATTACAGTTGTGAGCCATCGCACCTGACTCAGTTTGTTTTATTTTTTTAACTCAGGGAGTTAAGATGAGATTAAATTGATGACAAAAGGGTTAATTAGTGTGAACATTAAACCGTCTACCTTCCTTCTCTCCATGGCCCCCTAGTTAAGGGTGCCAGACATACATATGGAAATTTAAGGACATTTCTTAAGGTATTTTGGTTTTTGATCTAAAAACTACCTTTCAAATTTACCAGTCGTTTTTCCTCCATGTAATTATTAAATAATAGGATTTCCTTCACTTCCTCATTTCCCCTACAACCCCTCAAAAAAAAAAAAAACAAAATGTTTGCATAAGAATATTGTCCTTCAGTAACTCTTGCTAGAATCTTTTGGAAATTGCCTCTTGCCTAGAATATTTTGGAAACGCTTGTGAAATTACACGGAGGCAACTTTGGATCAATCTAAGAACGTCATCTCCGTTAATTTTTTTGCTGCCTCTTTGGTTTGGTTTTGGTTTTTTGGTGTGTGTATGTGTGATTTCCCAAAGTATTATCCAACTCTGTTACTATCCAGTTCACCTGGCTTACCTCCAGTGACATTTATTTTATTTATTTATTTATTTATTTATTTATTTATTTATTTATTTATTTATTTTTGAGTCTCGCTCTGTCGCCCAGGCTGGAGTGCAGTGGCCCATCTCAGCTCACTGCAAGCTCCGCCTCCCATTCTCCTGCCTCAGCCTCCTGAGTAGCTGAGACTACAGGCGCCCGCCACCACACCTGGCTAATTTTTTGTATTTCTGGTAGAAACGGGGTTTCACCGTGTTACCCAGGATGGTCTCGATCTCCTGACCTCGTGATCCACCCGCCTCAGCCTCCCAAAGTGCTGGGATTACAGGCATGAGCCACCGCGCCCAGTCAGTGACATTTATTTATAAAAATTCACTCTAAGAAGATAAAAGCATCGAAAAAATTCTGAAGGAGTACATAAACAAAATTTCTACAAATTAGTTGAGTTCTGAGCAGCATTTTAAAACAAAAATTAGAAACAACTATAATTACTATGAATGGGCTAACACTCATTTGGCTGGATGTTGTAAATATCACTCTCATTAGCTTTTATTGTCTTGTGTACTGGAATTCCTTATGTATCTATTAGCGCATCTACCATCCCTATCCCACAACAGTGTTGCTTTGCAATTTCTTTAGTACTTTTCGTTTGTCCTTCTAGGGGATAGAACTAGTCTATCAAGGAGCTTTTCAGAGCTGTTCATCTTAGGAGAACTAGCATGCGGAGGGGCAGGATGTATTGAAGCAAGCTGCTCAAAATGGAAAGGACTATTTATGTGGATCTTCTCCAACCATGGGTTGTGTCATGCCTGTTCTTGCTCTACTAAAATTCATCCATAATATTTCTAGTACCTCAGCCCACCTTAATACATTAGATTTTTTTAGTACTAAGTAACATAAAAGCCTTAGTGAAACAGTACTGTTGTCATTTATATTAAAACTTTTCATCTGGCAATGTAGTTGTAAATTGTACAAAAAACAGCAACAAAGGGTCTAAACCTTATACCAAATATAGTCCCAACCTGGTTTATAATGTTATATATTAAAATTTTTCCTTGAGCCAAAATTGATACTTAAAAGCTAGGAAGCAATTTATGTTTGAATTTATTAACAGGAGATTACCTACTATGTATAGCAGTATAACCTGTATCTCTTATAAGAGTTAAAATACTAATATTACCTCTTAAAAAGATACTATAAATGCAAATACTATAAATGACCATGCTACATCTGGATACCAGGAACAACTGCTAATGTAAGAGGTCAAAACATGCAATTTGTTGAAGTGTTCAAAATGAGAAAAAGAAATATGTGATTAGTAAAAAAATTAAAAAAGACTGATGTGGGTTGAGAAGAACTGCAATAGGAATAAAGTGGTTCAGGATGATACAGATGGGAATATTTAAAGATAATATAGCTTTCTAGATGATAACTATAATAACAGCCAACATTTATTGAGCTCTTTCTGTATGCTAAGTGCTTTGTATATGTTATTTCATTTAATCTTCACAATCCCATGCGTGAATACTGTTATCCCCATTTCATTGACCAAATCAATGCTTAGTTACTTGCCTAAAGTCATATTGCTAAATCACAAGGACATAGTAGATCTAGATTTAAGCTTTCTATATAATACCTCTCACATTTAATTATAGGTTTAAGTGTTTACATTTTATCTTAAATATATGTTTTATTTTCAGCAGAAACTATATCTTTAAAAGATTAGAATGTCAGAAACAGAGTCAGAAAGGGAACCAGTAAAAGCTTATTAACATTTGATTGAGATTATTATCACATCAGAAGACCAAAAAGAGTCTTATACAGTCCTTTAAAATTATGAGTTCTCAATGACATGTTGACTTTATTGTTATTACTATAGCAAAGCATAGGCAAGTGTAGGCATTGTGAAATTGTGTGATCTAAGAACAGACCAGAATCTTATGTAAGCTGGTAATTTGGATCTGTAACAGTACTGATTAGGTTGGTGGAGTTTGGATGTATCTGATTCTTGAAATTGTGAAATTGCATGAGGGAAGAGAACCCGGAAAGTATGTCCTGAAAGCCAAAGGAGAGAATTTTAAGAGGACATCTTAGCAACCTCTTATCGAAAAAGAAATATAAGGAATTGGTACCCAACAGTGTCAGATGCTTCTGAAAGATTAAAGAGGATTGGAACTGAGAACCACCATTAGATTGTAGTGATTTGGGCAGTGGAAACCTTCGAGAGAAGAGTTTCACTATAGTTGAGGGATTAGAGGCCAGAAGTAGAATATCATACCTGAAAGAAATTTTAAATAGTCATCTAGATATCATTTTTATAGATAAAATATTTGAGTTTCAGAGAGATTAAATAATTTAAACTAAGTCGGTATCTCTAGACTGGTGATGATTTTGCCACCCAAGGGGCATTTGGCAATGTCTGGAGACGTTTTTTATTGTCGCACCTGGGGAAGGGTGTGCTATTATTTAATAGCATCTAGTGGGTAGATGCTGTAAAATGTCCTGCAATATACAACAGCCTCCTGCCCCCACATACACACCCCAGAGAATTATCTGACCCAAAATGTCCATAGTTCCAAGGCTGAGAAACCCCCGTCTAGGATTAGCACCCAACTGATTCTAAATCTAGTCTACTTGTAAGGAAGTAGAAATCGTGGATATAGACTGTTCTTCAGTAGTGAGTAAGAAAGGGTGGCAGCTTCAAGACAGGGGTTTTTTGAAGTGTCTCTTTGAAGAAGCAAGCCTTGAGCATACCTCTAAGTCAAAGGAAGAAACCAGTATACAGTGAAAGACATTAAGGGTAAAAGTTACAGTACAACTGAAGAGGCTAAGCCTGGAGACAGAATCAACCATTAGGTAGTAGGCAGCCGTCTCTTGCTTTTCTTATATCAGGTTAAATTATTTTACTCCAAGATGTAATGAAGAAGGCCTGTGTTAAAAATTGTCAGAGTAAATACATTTCTGAAATTAGAGAGTTTGACTAAAAAACTTGTCTTCTAAAACAAATAATTTAATGAAGTTATAAAGTTGATGTACAGCATCTACTTCATACAAACGCTAAAGAAAGTTAATCTTGTATAGTATTAAGTGCACGGACTGCCCTAGATTCAATTCCAAGCCTTTTCTCCCACTATTTATATGACCTTGAACAGATTTCTGAATCTCTCAGTGCCTTTTCTTCATCTACAAAACTGGGGTTAAATAAAGATATACTCATGTAAAGACTAAGGACAATGCCTGGGTTATAGTAAGTATTCAGTAAATACTTACTATTTAGTTATTAGCTATTTAGCATCAGCTATTAAATAGAAATTCTATGCAGTAGTGGTTTATATTAATAATCCAGTGATGGCTTTGCCTGCAGAAGGTAGAGGTAGTTGAGTAGTTGAGATATTCTGTCTAACAAATAGCACCTTTTTTTGGGGTGGAGGTGGTCATTTGATTACATGACCTTCGGCACCTCTAGTAAAGAGATATGGTTGACTTACAATGCAACCTTTAGGGGAAAAGTCAGGAAGACTCGTTAAAATTATCTTTGTTTATAATATCAGGTTCTGCTTATTGTACATATTTTGTATTAAATACATGCTTTATGTAATTTAGATAAGTACATACCCAGCTTCCTCTTGAATATAATGTATATAGCTGTAAATGTCTGAAGTATGTAATATCAAGTATGTAATACTATAGAACATATGTGAATTTGTACCTGATAAAGTATATCTTTGTCTCAACAAACTTAGACTATATCCACAGTGAAAAAAATTAAAATCACTTTTATCTTTCTATTATCAGCTCTAATAATGGACTTTAAGCAAAACTCTTCTGATACTAGCTTTATCTGCTCATAAACCTCAGGTAAGTTTTCTTTGTGTATGTTTTCTTTTCAGATCAACAGAAACATTTAAAAAAGAAGATGATCTTGACAGTCTTATTAATGAAATATTTGAAGAGCCCAACTTGGACAAAAAACCCTCTGTAAGTCAAGTGTTATAAATATGTAGTAATTCTGTCATTATTTCAAGACATGTTTAGAATAGTCTTAAAGATGACACAAGTAGCTACCCATTATCTTTTGAATTCTGAGAAATACAATTACTTAAAGAAATTATTACACTTAAAGAGCAGTAGAAGCGGTAAAATATTAGAAACTCTCAGTATGTGTTTCCCTGTGCATTTCTCAGTAAGAATAACAAATTAGAAAAGCTGTTAGCATAGAAGTCAACTCACACATCAAGCGGGTCACTTGTATTTATTTGTGGTATCTAAGGACACTTTTCTAAAAGGCCAAAAACAAACAGCTTTCATTGTAGGAATGTGCTTAGCACCTCACATGCAATGCCATTGCTCTTATCCCATGAAGCAATGACTAAATTGTTAATATTTCAGTTTTTTAAATGTTTATGTGTCTATTTTAGCTGCATAAAAAGTTCGGAAAATAATATAACAGCAACTTATATACTGAACATACCATGACAGCAACCCATATTAAACATATATTAATGTTTTGCCATATTTGCTTTACTGGACCTTTTTTCTTAAAAGAAGTACAAATTAAAGATATAGTTTAAGACCTCTCTAAATCCTACTCTATTGCCTTCCTTCCCAAAGATAACCATTTATCCTTTCCATCCATACATTTATACTTTCATTACATATGTACATAACCATAAACAATTCTAACTGTGTATAGTAGTCCATTGTATAACTCTGCCACAGTTTATCCACTTCCATGATGATGGACATTTAGATTGTGCTCAGTTGTTTGCTATTACAAATAGTGCTTCATCAGATACCTTTTTTTTAATCGGAGAAAAGGCATACAAATTTTAACATGTACACAGGGAAAACCAGTGATTACGCCTTCATTAGATATCTTTACATGGCTTCTTTTACCCATGTACGGAAGTTTCTGTAGGGTGTATAAAGCTAGAAGAGGAATTCCTAGGTCATAAGGTGTGCTCATCTTCAACTTTTCTACCCATTGCCAAATTGTTTTCCAAAGTGACTGTATCACTTAACATTTTTCATACTGGGCAGTATATGAGAATTTATGTATTTTAATTTTTATCAGTATGGTCTGTGTCGAGCATTATCTGTTAGATTTAAAAGAAGGATACAAAAATAGAAGTCTAATTTACAAAGATCACAAAAAAATTTAAGAAATAACTATAGTACCAGGGTTTTGTTTTTTAAAGGATAGGGAAGATAAAAGCAAAACAGTGGACTGAAAATACCTAGGTAATGGTTGTGGTAAGAATATGGATAGGGACCACTTACATTTTTGTCACCCAGACTAAAAATCAAGTGACTAGTATAGATTTTAGAAAATTAAACTTTTTCAATTCACCTGAAGTAAATTAATAAGCACATGCCAAGTTGAATAATATGTAAACACGATAGCAATATTAAATACAGTCATTCCTTGGTATACTCAAGGGATTGGTTCCAGGACCCCCACATATACCAAAATCCATACATACTCAAGTTCCACAGTCAGCCTTACAGAACCCACCTTATGAAAAGTTGGCCCTCTGTACGTGGGGTTTCGCATGCCACAAATACTGTATTTTTGATCCTTGTTTGGTTGGAAAAATTCCACATATAAGTGGACTTGTGCAGTTGAAACGCATGTTGTTCAAGGGTCACCTGTACCCTGCAAACAGAATACTTCCTAAGCACTGAGTAAGTGCGTAAGCACTGAATAGTAATGCCAGTTAGTAGTACTAATTAATGGTAGAAAAAATTACATCATTTTGTTGCTCTTCATTAATCATCTGAGCAATTCATTATTTATTAAGTACTAATAGGGTGCATATCTGTATATGAGGCGCTGTCTTTTCAGTTAAGGTGTTTCAGAAGAAGATAAGTACTTCTCTGGTTTGGCTTTAAGATATACTAATTTGAAATAAAAGTAGCTCTTACAATCATGAAGAAATAAATTTTTAATCATGATCTTTTCCTTTTTTAGTTATGTATTATGTCCAGTTTTCCAACCTTCAAAGGAGACAGCAGGTCTAAGTAAAACATTTATTGGGGAAAAAAAACATGTATTAACAAAAGAAACATAGATAAACAGATAGTCTATGCCAACGTTGTCATTAGAGGCTATATTATGCCCTGACAGTACTACTCCCTCACCGCACCTCCTGCTCTCCCATTCTGTCGCATTTCTGAACTGTTCCCAGACCCACACAAGAAAGCCCAGGAACCAACAACAAACCTCAGAGTGTGCCAGCTTAGAGTCATAAGCCTGAGTCTGGATGGCACATGAAACATGCTCCCCAAACAGAAAGATTCGTGCATATTAATATTTTTCAAACATGTACCAAAATTTTTTCCATTTCTGCTTAACATCAAATAAGAGTTGAGAGACATAGTAAAACAATATTTTCGCCTCTATTAAATTTCCTCACCCACTATGTAAAATGAAGGCATGTCTCTGCATAGTTTAAATTGCCTTTTCTCCATCTCACTTCCTCTCCTTGGCGGTGGTCCTAGTGTGTGGTTGGTTTATGTTGTTTGGTACCATATACCAGTTAACACTTAATAAATGCTTGCTAATGATGATGATACTATGTAACCATATAGGAACTACTGTACGGTTGTGACTAGGTAGTTCTACATTTTCCTTGAACATTTATTGGTTGATACCATTCCATTGGATCAAAATTAATATTCCTGAAGTTACACAGGAGCTTGGTTAGTTTAATTTTAATTCATATGACGCACATTCACAGCCTTTAAAAATTAGTCTGAGGTTTTTTTCCTCCTCAATTGAATTTTTCTAGAATGAAGTTTTAAATAGCAGGTCCTTCATATTAAATCATTGAACTGTAATATTAACTGAAGAGTTATAAAGTGACTCTAAATCTTAGCATGCTAATAATGGCAATATATCAGTTTCCTAGCCTAAAAGTTAGTAGAGTAATTTGCACATTCCTTAGGGAGTTCTACTTCCCTTTTGCCTTTAAAAGGTTTTGATCATTGTTTTTATTTCAGAAACTTAAAAATGATGCCATGAAAATTTGTATTTAAGTCATTTAGAAAATATTCTTGTTATAAGGAATATTAGTTTTCATGTTACAGTTTTCTAAGTTACTCATGGCCTTTTATTGTTTTGCTTTTTTAACAGAAATTAAAATCTAAATCTTCAGGTAACACATCTGTCAGAGCTTCCATTCAAGGCCTTGGTAAAAGGTAAGTTGAGATTGCTTTGGTGAATTATACACACTATTGAGCAAACACTATGAGCATAGTCTAGTAGATTTTGTTACCATTTAAACAGCAGTGACATTGAACAACAAAGCATTGGTTGGCCTTCAGGAGAAAGACCAATAGCAATATCTTCAGTGTTCTTATGGTCTGTGACCCCCTTTGTGTAAAGGAAATTAAATGGGGGATTATTGCTATTGTAAATAATTTTCTGCCATTTAAAAAAAGTGTGAACAGTTTCTCAAAATTAATGTTCTGTTATATTCTTCAGTATTTACTTTGTCCCTTACATTATTTGGCAAACACATTTTTCTTTTACTCATTTTAACTCCTTGAGTGTTCCTGAATGTACAGGTTATATCCAATAAAGCAGTGATCCTACAATAAATATCTCTTCTTTGAAATGGTTGGCTTGCTAGGGAAAATAGACAATTTGATTACAAGACAATTTGATTATTTATAAAGTCAATAAAACCAAAAATTTTTTTAACATGGCCAAATTAACTTCTCCTATTTTTTGTTATAACTTCATATTTTTGCATCTGTTGAACACATCTAGTTGCAGTCCGGTGTACCTTGGTGGAAGCTCTATTCCGTGTGGGATTGGAACAAATATTTCATGGAGGTAGGTTGTCAGAAATGTATTATACTTTCTTACTAGGTTTTTTCCAAATGGATGCCCCATTGTTAAAATGTAGTTCTTATCATCTTTGCATCAATCTGTTTTATAAGGAGAGGTATTTTTATTAGCTAATCTAAGAATTCTTTGTTTTTTATTCTTGGGAGATAGCTATTGAAAGCTGTGATGTTAGGTACGTATTATTCATTTTATGCCCTTTTCTCAGCCCCACTTGAAATGCGTGGATCACTCCAGTCCCAGCTTTGTTTCCACAGGACACAGGAGAGTGAACTTCCTTCCAGGCAGTGGAAGCAAAGTGGCCATGCAGATACATGATGCCTTACCCACACTGCCTTGGCCAATTAGCATGCAAAGCTACAGGTCTGCATTGCCCAAAACATTCTCAAGCGTAGTTGCTTGATTTTACATGTTTACATATTTCAAAAACAAAAACCTTATGTTATTTGTCTCTTCCCTGCCCTTCCTACCTCCGCTTTCTCACTCAGTACCTCTTTCTGGGCAGTCTTATAGTCATGATGCCACCTACCCCAAACCCATATTGTCCCCATAGTCCTAGCACATTCCATTGGCATTTTCATAATATGGGCAAACAGTTTGGCTTTAAGCAAACCCTACTCTCCTGCTGCTTTTGGTTCTATTTTTGGCAGAGTTCTACTTACCTAACTTACTTTATTAAAATACTTTTATCTAATTATTTCTAAAACACTTATTTTCTGTTAATTTTTTAAGAAAGAATGGCCTAAGTTATATGATTGCATGTTGACCACATTTCTGGAGGGCTAACTGTTATATAGTCAAGTGTCACCAACAAGGATACATTCTGAGAAATATGTCATTAGTCATAAGTCATTATGACTTCCTCATGTACAAACATCATAGAGTGTACTTACACAAACCTAGATGATATAGCCTACTCCACACCTAGGCTAGGTGGTATACTAGCCTACTACATACTACTAGGCTACAAACCTGTGTAGCATGTAACTGCACTGAATACTGTAGGCAGTGGTAACACAATGGTAAATATTTGTGTATCTAAATATTAAAAAGGTACAGCAAAAATACATTGTAAAAGATTTTTCAGATGGTACAGCTGTATAGGGCACTTAGCATGGACAGAGCTTGCAGGACTGGAAGTTGCTCTGAGTGAGTGAATGAGTGGTGAGTGACTGTGAAAGCCTAGGACATTACACTAGTATAGACTTTATAAACACTGTAGCTTAGGCTACACTAAGTTTACTTTTAAATGTCTTTAATAATATTAACCTTAGCTTACTGAAACTTTTCATTTATAAACTTTTTTATTTTTTTAACTTTTGATTCTTTTTAATAACAATTTAAAATACATTGTACAGCTATACTAAAATATTTTCTTTCTTTGTATCCTTATTCTATAAGCTTTTTCTATTGTTTCATTGTTTTTTACTTTTTTTTTTTTTTTTTTGAGACGGAGTCTCGCTCTGTCACCCAGGCTGAAGTGCAGTGGCGCAGTCTCGGCTCTCTGCAAGCTCCGCCTCCCAGGTTCATGCCATTCTCCTGCCTCAGCCTCCCGAGTAGCTGGGACTACAGGCGCCTGCCACCACGCCCGGCTAATTTTTTGTATTTTTAGTAGAGACGGGGTTTCACTATGTTAGCCAGGATGGTCTCCATCTCCTGACCTCGTGATCCGTTCTCCTCGGCCTCCCACGGTGCTGGGATTACAGGCATGAGCCACTGCGCCCAGCTCTGTTTTTCTCTTTTTAAACTTTTTTGTTAAAAATGAAGACACAACACTCACATTAGCCTGGGCCTATACGGGGTCTGGGTCATCCATATCACTGTCCTGCACCTCCACATCTTGCCCCACTGGAAGGTCTTTGTTGGGGGGGTACAACACGCATGGGGCTGTCATCTCATAGTAACAGTGTGCCTTCTTCTGAAATACCTCCCGAAGGACCTGCCTGAGGCTGTTTTACAGTTAACTTTTTTTAATAAGTAGAAGGAGTACATTCTCAAATAATGATTCAAAGTATAGCATAGTAAAAGTATGAACCAGTAACATAGTTTATTATCATTATCAAGTATTATGTACTATACATAACTGTATGCACTACTTTTATACAACTGGCAGCTCAGTAGGTTTGTTTACATCAGCTTCACCACAAACACATGAGTAAGCATTGTGCTATATAGGACAGCTATGATGTAACTAGGAATAGGAATTATTTAGCTCCGTTATAATTCTATAGGACCACTGTTGTATATGTGGTCCGTCATTGACCAAAACATCACTGTGGCAAATTAATTATATTGAATAATAGAAGTGGAAGTTAAAAAAACATTGTTGGAGGGTTGTGGTGGTGCCAGCCTACATCCAAGGACAATGCCCAGAAGGTAGGGCTATAGGACAAAAGTGAAATTAGGAGTCTGGAGAAGCCTTATATGGGAACACCAGGCAGCCAACAGGCTAATATAAATCCACTGGAATGTTACCTACTGTTAGAGCTATAAAGAAGAATTAATAGTAATTGAATCATCATGTGTTGAGGACTCTCTATACAAAAAAATTAGAGATACAAACTGCCTGTAGAGGTGGTGTTGTTGCTGTCAGTCCTAAATTACCTGTCTCAACTCAGTTGGGACTTGTCTCCGTCATTTTCAGAGCCATGCCTCCTCTATTCCAGGCATCTCTCAAGTCACCCATGAACCACAGCAGCAGTTTCCCAGTTATCATCCACTTCCATCTTTTCTAGTATCACCCACATATAGCATTCAAGATAATATCCCTAAAATATTATTTTGAGTGCCTCTCCTCTATTCAGAAGGGAAGTGAGAGTTGCCATTTGTCTCACATTAACTCTAAACTCACTATTTGCTTTACCAAATTGTTATCCTTGTTGTTCCTCTTCTCTCTTTAGTTCCTTCAGCTCCAATTAAAGCCTGGGTCAGATATTCCGCTTCCACTGGGATGCTTGTCATTCTGTACTTTCCACTTATGTATTTCTGTGTCTGAGTATATTTACATTTATTCCCTATCTGGAACAACTTCTAATGCATGTCTCCTGCTGCCTTATCTGTTTAATTCACATACTGCAGATTGATTTTTCTATTTAAATTTTTTTGATTTTTTAAATCCATTGAATGCCCATGTCCTAAACCCTGTGCTAGCTTATCAATAAAAGGCAAAACACTGGCCAGTGAGGAACAAAGAAGCAAATGATTACTCCTGTGGCGTGAAATGGAAGGGCTCTGATGACAGAATGCCTGAGTTCAAAGCCTCACTCTGCCACTTACAAGCTCTGAAGCCTTAAGAAGGGATGTTATCTTCTAAAACCTGTTTCCTCACTCTTAAAAACTAAACATATTTCATGGAGATACTCTGAGGATTAAATGAAATAATACATGAAAACTATGCCTATGGTGCAAAAGACAGCTAGGTACTGCAGGCACACTGGGTTCTAATTAAGGTGTCTTTCTCATCCATTAGTCCTGCTTTCTTGTTATGTTATATCTCAGGGACAAGAATCTTTATTCTACTACTAGTTTTCCATTTTATCTCAGGAAATACATATACTTACAGGTGCCTTCTGTTTTTACAAATGATCTTTTAAAAAAAATACATTCTGGTTTACTTCTAAAAAGTAAACATTTCGTTAAGATTTTCTTATGTATGAGATATTTTGTGCGTACTTTGATTTAGTTGTAGCACAGACAAAATCTATGCTAGATGGAATTTCAGTAAACCAAAGAACAGCCTGTTTTCATAGCTCGAGGCTCCTATCACATACTATTAGTCCAAGTGGGATGCCGAAATCAATTATACCCGATTTCTACCTCCTGCACAGCTGTAAGAAGAGATACCAGTTGCATATATATGCGCAGGTAAATGTTTGTATTCACAGATTTTTTATTAGTTGCCCCTTTCATGACACAGAATTTGCACCCATAGAAAGACAAACACATGTGTTCATCTGCAGATGCAAATTTTATGTGTGAAGTACTTTATACTGTCCAGAGCACTTTTTATATATGCATATTGACTTACCTGCTCCACAAGAGAAAAACCCAAGATGCTGATCAAGAATTTTTACCTCCATTTTATAAATGAAGAGATTGAGGTACTTGTGTTAAATTCATCAAACACATATTAACCACCTGATAGGTCCTAAGGATTAAATGAACAAATTTCGATGAACAAATAAATGGACACTTACTGTCTTCAATGAGCTTTCAGTCTAGATGAGGAGATAGGCTTTAAATAGATTATTCCACAAATAAGTATTTATTTTCCATTTGATATGTGACATAAAGGGAACGTATGGGATACTATAAGCATAAATAATGGACACTCTAACTAATATGAAGGGTCAGGGAATACTTCTCTGAGCAGATAATCAAACCACAATATGAAAAATGAGTAGGAGTTAGACAAAGAGAGGTGACCATTGGAGCCAGAGCACACACATGTTTAGAAGCTCCCTGAGAAGGGGAGGAGCTGGGGGTGTTCCTCTGGTGGAAGGAACAGAGAGTATCTGGCCATGCTGGAGCATAATGAGTAGGGAAAGAATGGCCACTGACTGGGCTGGAGAGAGAGTGGAGGGACATTTGGCTTAGGGTCCTGTAATCCTTTTGAGGATTTTGGAAAAAGTTTGTCCTGTGTTCAATGGGCCAGATTTGTGTTTCTTAAAAAAGTCATGTTGGCTGCTGTGCAGAAAATGGCTTGGGAGTTGGAGGGGCAAGACAGGAAAGGACACAGGAAGACTAGTCAACGGGCAGTAGTTAGAGTGGTCCAGGAAAGAGAAGATGGGAGCTGTGACCTGCGTGGTAGCAATGGCTATAGGGAAAAGGTCAAATTTGAAATATTTAGAATATAGAATTGACAGAATTCAGTGATTGACTAAGGAGGGTAAGAAAGAAAGTTGTTAAGAATGACTCCCAAATAAGGTGCCTTGCTCAAGGTCATATCGGTTATTGCAAAGGAAGGATCCAGATTGGTTACTTGACTCCTAATCCATTATGCTTTCTATTATACCACTTAGCAGAAAGCCATGTAATATGGGAAGAATCTTAGCTGATGTTGCTGTTGGAACTGCTGTTATCTTCAAACTGTCCAAACATCAAGTTTCTCTAGTCCCATTGTGCAGATCTGATAGGATTTAACAGAGAACCACAGTGTCTGGGCAGATTATATTGGGTTGGATTTGGGACATTCCTGTCGTAAACATCTTTAAAATAGTGAATTCTACTTTTTAGCTGGACAGAAGAACAAAGCTCTTGGTGACATCTTATGTGTGATTCCCTCTACATTTTAGAGGGAAAGACCTGACAGTTTGTCTTTCACTGGAGTCATGACTTTATATTAGATATGCTTTTATGTACATAGTTATGAAAGAGAAATATATTTCAGCCCTGAAAAGAGTACTGATTTACATGGCCAGGGCATAAAGGAAATTGAATCTATCCTGCCTATTTGCGTTGTTTGATTTCTAGATACAGCTCTGGCTTGAGGTAATGCTGAATGACTTTAGATTTTAGAAAAAGATTTGTCTTTCACTTGTTGGTGGAAAAGGGGAGAGAATAGTAGTAGGAAGCATGGTGGCAGTAATAAGTACTACAGATAAAATGAAGGCATTTTCCAGCCAATCGAATTTTACTCTCAATTATTTTTTAAACAACTTGCAAGACTGGATTATTCCATAGACTGGTACTAATTATGATATAATAGAGTAAATCATAGCAGTGGAATGATTTCTCAGCTGCAAGTTAGTTTTATGTTTCTCAAAGGACAGTGTTTGTAGGAAAATGTGGTGGTGTGAATAGATTTGAATAAACTACTAAATTTTAAATTAAATTAAAAAGCTGTATTTAGCATTATGGTTGAGATTTTACACATACAAAATGTCAGGAAATTCTAAATTATAGTTCCCACAACAGCAATAATTCAGCCAAATTGCACATGTGTATTAAGGCATTAAAGTTAACACTCTGTGCAATCATGTAATAAACTATATATGCATAAGAAAGCAGGTCATAGTAGCTTTGGTCACTATCAATTTGCATTTCCTGACTTGTACATTCGAAGTCTGAGTTCAAATGTGTACAAATGTAGTTGTTGAATTTCCAAATGTAGAAATGCAACTTCATAAATTGCTAACAGTTTGAAAGAAAATATGGACTTGCCTATGAAACTTGTATAGATTTTAAATGTTTCATTATTATTATGGTTAATAGTATTTTTAGAAATACAAAGCATTTATTCTCAAAGAAACTTTCAGGCCAAAAGTATTTGCATTTTGAAATTAGCGTATCTGAACATTGAAGGGAAATAAATGAAAAAAATCTAATGATGAGTTTATTTTTTCATTACAGAAGTATTACGTGCTTAATGAAAGAATAAAAACAAAATTGAAACATGTATAAAGAAAAAGATAATAATCTCCCTTCCTTCCCTTCAACCGCTCCTGATGCAACCAGGGTTACTGTGTAGTATATAACTTTCTACATTTTGCTCCATGTTCTTTTTTTTTTTGAGACAGAGTCTCGCTTTGTCGCCCAGGCTGGAGTGCAGTGGCGCGATCTCCGCTCACTGCAACCTCCGCCTTCCGGGTTCACGCCATTCTCCTGCCTCAGCCTCCTGAGTAGCTGGGACTACAGGCGCCCGCCACCGTGCCCAGCTAATTTTTTTATATTTTTAGTAGAGACAGGGTTTCACTGTGTTAGCCAGGATGGTCTCGATCTCCTGACCTCATGATCCGCCCGCCTCGGCCTCCCAAAGTGCTGGGATTACAGGCATGAGCCACCGCGCCCGGCCATTTTGCTCCATGTTCTTATAAACTTCTAGCCACCTATATAGGAATTTTTTGTGGGGGTCGTTTTTACAAAAATAGGATCATGCTATATATGTTAGTGTGCACCTTGCTTCACACATCCCTCCAGGTTAGTATATAGTTTAGTTATCATGAGCATTGTTTCTTTCTTCTCTCACTACAATCAAAGCTCTATGAAGACAGAATCTCATTAGCACATACCAGACTCTCAATAAATATTTTTTAAGTGAGTGAATGAATGCATTATGCCAAGTTGTGAGGAAGCAAACAAATACAATCTTTTCCCAGCGCTTAAGCAGCTTATCTGAAAAACAGATTCATTTCAGTGTCATGTGACATATTCTTCAGTAGAGATATTCCTGAAAATTTCAGTAGGGAGGGGAGCATTTAAAGAAGTTAGCTTATATGAAGATCTCCCTCAGACGTAATTTGAAAACTATGGAATTAAAAGATCTACAAATCTATTTTCTTTCACATCTATATAATATATGTGTAAGTTCAGTGTACAAGATCATAGTAAAATAGGTAGGTTTGTGCAAAAATTTAACCTTAAGGTTTAGACCATAAATAACGCTTTTGTATAAAGATTTATAATCAGATTAATCTGTACTTTTCTGTTGTTTATTCAGTAATCTGTAATATGTGGTGTATCCTATAAATAAATCACTGTGTTTTCATTGGTATTTGAAGATACCAATAATCTTTAATACACAGTTTTTTTCTCTGAACAGAGCATGTGACCATCTGCGTTGTATAGCCTGTGATTTCTTGGTAGTCAGCTATGATGACTATATGTGGGACAAATCGTGTGATTATCTGTTTTTCAGGTATGTTGCTAAAGAACTTCACTCTGAAAAAAGTACCAAGTAGTTTATATTTCTTATTTTGATATATTCTCTCTGGGTGGATTCGGCCAGATCTTGTGGGCTTCACCTCTTCAATATAGTCATGTGCTGCATTATGATGCTTCAGTCAACAATGGACTGCATATATATATACACATGGTGGTTCCATAAGATTATGACGGAGTTGAAAAATTCCTATCACCTAGTGACATCGTAGCCTTTGTAATATACTGCAATGCATTGCACATGTTTGTGGTGATGCTGGTATAAACAGTAACATGCTGTAGAGGTTTGTAGCCTTGGAACAGTAGCCTATACCATATAGCCTAGGTGTGTAGGCTATACCATCTAGGTTTGTATAAATCCACTCTTTGATATTCCCACAATGATGGAATTGCCTAACAAAGCATAAGCAATGCATGACTGTGTTTCTGTCATCCATCTCCTTCTCTCCATCTGCCTGCTGTCAGCCTAGATAAGGACATGTTACTTCTGGATAAGAATGCAGAAGTAACCTCCTCACTGGTTTTTCTGGCTACAATCTCTTCTTTCAGACCATCCTTCCCTTGTTCAGAATTAAAGCATAGCTCAGAGTATACCGTCCTCCTGCTCAACACCCTTCCACTTACAGAATAATGTCCAAATTCCTTAGCATGGCATTCATGACCCTCCATAATCCAGCTCCCATCCATCCATCATCCAGCTTTGTCTTCCCACAATGTATATTTCACCTTTGCAAGATTTTAGCTACATCAGAGTACTCAAGGCTCCCATTCCCTCTGACTTTGTACAACCTCTTTACCTCTTAGGATGCCTTCCCACCATTTTATCTACCTAAACCCTACCTGTCCTTCAGAGTATAATTCATCACATGTCTTCCATGATTCTTTCACCACTCTCTCAACTGGAAGAAAACTCTTCCCTTCCTGTGTATTCACGGTGCTTTGGACCTATTATATACTGTAATATAAAACTGAAGCTCTTAGGTTGGTGTATGACTACCTTCCTCCTTGTGGCTGACATAATGTCTTGCTCATATTTATATAATTTGTACATTCTTATACACTTACAGAATACCTACTATCTTTAAGGTGTTACAAGTTATAAAAATATATTTGAACTTTACATTGACATTTTCAAATAAAAATTTAAAGCTAAAAATTAATACAGTGTAATATTGCAGCACTTTTCAATAGCATAAAAAAAAGGGTAAGAGACTTTCCCCTACGCCTCTTTTGGCAGCCATTCTTGGGTAAATCTATGAGTATACCCTAATTTAATAGTTTTTAAACTTTTTCACATCAAGAACCACTTTGAAAATCTTATGAAATCTTTGAATGCCCCTCATACACATACACACAATTCAAATATAAAAATACATGGAAAAATTATAACTTGAAAAATTTTACAGTTTCCAACCCAAATAAAGCGTAATGTGGACCACTTGAGGTCCACCCACCTTGGCTCCCCAAAGTGCAGGGATTACAGGCATGACCCACCACACCCAGACAAGTTTTAGAACATTCTAAAAGAAGTGTCAGCTATACTTATTGACCACCTTGCCACAACAGCTGAAGAAAATGCTTTTATTTTTCTATTAAATCGTGTTTTCTTTAAGAATGGAATGATTTTTCCTTAAGCTTTTAAGATACGTGCATTTTAAAAAGCATTTCAAATGTCATAATTAGATCCCTGCCTATTCATGATTCCTAATCCTAAAATCGCTAAGGATTCAGTCAAGTATCAAATGTTAAGTTTTCAAAATATTTTGCAGATCAAATAAAGGACATTTTTCCTCAACAACTTAGTTTTGGCGGGGTTTTTTTCTTTCTGTTAAAATTTAGATTATTCATTTCTTCCCTTAGCTAAGTCATTTAGCTAGTCAGTCTGTTTCCTGAAGTCAGACAGTTGGCTTGGAAAATCTGTCAGGTTTTGTGAGGTTCTAACCTTCTAAATTGTGCCTGAATTTCGTACAGTTTAATACTGAATGTGGTGCCCATTGACCACCAGAGGGCACTTTGTAGCCTGCCTTCTGTTGCAGTGATATCCACAAGCAATGGTTAGGTACCGTATCTCTTTTTCTGGTATTCATACTGTATTTCGTCCTTTCACTTTGTATTTTTTCATCTTTTTTAAAAATTTTTTCTACTTTTCTTTGCCATGGAATGTTTATATGAACTCATTACATGGATTATCATGAAATCATAATTGATTTTTTTATTAATTAAACTTCTGTAGTCTTTTTTATAATAGTATGAAATCCAGTGGTTATCATTTTTATGATGGCCCTACTTGTTGATTTAATTATTTCAACATTATTAATATTTATTTCAGGATAGACATTTTTGTTGCTGATAGTATGAGTAAACAGATCATTGAAGCTAATGAAAATTTTCTATAGTTAATTCATCAGAAACCTATGATCTTTATGCCTCTAATGTTCTCTCAACTTGCCATATTACAGGCTTTTAAAATATGGCATAAGTGAGTATCTGAGGTAGGAGATGAACCACCATCCTTTCCACCCTATTTTCATATTATTTCATCTCTGATAGGGCGTTTGTAATTCTTCAGCCCTTTAGGTTATTGTGTTCTTCAACATTCAATAAACTGGCCTAGAGGATTGCCATAAAAAGTACAGATTATCAAAGAAATACCATCAGAAAGAGAACACTGAAGCATATCTTCTAATGTTAGTGTGAGGGGATCTAGGTTGTTTAGTGTTCAGATACAGGGAAGATAAGAAAATAGGCTGGGCACCGTGGTTCATGCCTGCAATCTCAGCGCTTTGGGAGGCTGAGGTGGGTGGATCACTTGAGCCCAGGAGTTTGAGATCAACCTGGACAACATACTGAGACCTCATCTCTACAAAAAAAAATTGTTTAAGCTGGGCATAGTGGCACATGCCTGTGGTCTCAGCTACTTGGAAGGCTGAGGGGAAGCCTGGGAGGTCAAGGCTGCAGTGAGCCATGATCGTGCTACCGCACTCCAGCCTGAGTAACAATGAGACTCCTAAAAACAAAAAAAGAAAAGAAAAGAAAGCAATGACCTTTTTTTTTTTTTTAATCATTAAGCACTGAACAAAGCCACTATGCTAAAACTTTCCTGTTTTACTAATAGGAACAACATGCCAGAATTCCACAAATTAAAAGCAAAGTTGATAAAGAAGAAAGGAACACGGGCATATGCCTGCCAGTGTAGCTGGAGAACTATTGAAGAAGTGACTGACCTTCAGACAGATCATCAGCTTCGCTGGGTTTGTGGTAAACATTAAGAATGCAGACTGCACATTCGGACAGATGCATCCATGAGAGTGGTCTCCATGAATCATCATCATGTTTAGACAATAGTCCCTAGCAATACCATTCCCTGTGGGAAAAGGCAGTGAATTTTATTGATACAACTACATACATTTTTGAAGACCAAATGGACTAAGGAAGATCATGTATTATAACACTTTGGAATTATTCCTGATATATGGATGTTTCACTTAGTAACAGGCATCTACATTCTTTACTAATCTGTCTTCTGTTTAATAGAGGTTTGATTATGGAGTTCCATACAAATATCTAGTTTTTCATTAGCAACTGCAATATTGATTGCTAATACGTTTAGCAAATCATTCCCCAACTTGTAGCAGTTAAAGTGGATAAAGCCGGCCAGGGCAAAGAGGTCATTTAGGGGTGTCTACAACACTTCCTCCAGTCAGATCTTTTGTTGCCAAAGATCATAATTTAGACATGGCAGAAACCAGATGATCAGTGGCTGACTGAAGGGTGTTCAGAAGTAGTTACAGGTATTTTGCAAAAACACTGCCTCATAGCTGATCTTACCTCATCAACTCAAAGCAATGTTATGCACAATATTAAATATATGTTACTAGTTTTAGCTTATTTTTCCCTCTTTTGTTCATTTAACTATCAAAAGTTATTTTCTATTTTGATTACCCAATAATATATAAAAAGAGTTTGATGCACCCAAAATCACAAAAATCCTAATACATACAGGTTATTGTTGGATTTTCCAAGTACTTTCTATCCTTTAATGCCTAAAACTCCATCAAGTGAAGTAAACAGCAAGTAATATAATTTTTCAGGCAGCCTGTGGACTTCTCTGGTAGGATCAGGTTGACATATCGTTTATTAGGTGAGTAAGTGAAAAGACAAGTAAAGCATAACTGAACCAACAGGTAACCTATTGGGCTCCTTCCTGACATCACTGAGATCTGAGGAGCCCTACAATAGCAGCACATTCAGGAAATCAGGTCCCTCAAAATTTCTAGCTCCCAACCCCATTGAGAGATTTTGGGGGCTTTCCAATCTGCCACAAACTCCCTGCTACATATGTACTATATAGTTCAAATGTGTGATACAGAGCACCCTGAAAGGGAATAATTGAAACAAAGTTATAATCTTCTTAGTCTTATGCTAAATTTATTCCAGCCACCCTACTGAAGGGAGGAAGAT
Organism: Gorilla gorilla gorilla; assembly: GCF_029281585.2. Lineage (NCBI taxonomy): Eukaryota > Metazoa > Chordata > Mammalia > Primates > Hominidae > Gorilla > Gorilla gorilla. The sequence continues at coordinate 101,091,860 of NC_073231.2, read as the reverse complement.
CTGATCATTAGAATCCTTTTCCTAGCCATGAACATTTACATACTTGTAAAATTTATTGTAGTAAGTCTAGAATTGCAACAGAATAGATCTTATAATGGCCAATCCTCACACTTTTGTATTAAGGATATTATGACAGACTAAGCATGGTAGCTCACGCCTGTAATCCCAGCACTTTGGGAGGCTGAGGCAGGCAGATCAGCTGAGGTCAGGAGTTCAAGACCAGCCTGGCCAACATGATAAAACACCATCTCTACTAAAAATACAAAAATTAGCTGGGCGTGGTGGTGCATGCCTGTAATCCCAACTACTCGGGAGGCCGAGGCAGGAAAATTTATTGAACCTGGGAGGCGGAGGTTGTAGTGAGCCAAGGTCGCGCCACTGCACTCCAGCCTGGACAACACAGTGAGACTCTGTCTCAAAAAAAAAAAAAAAAGACATTATGACAGATTTTATCTTTTAATAAAAATGTATTATATCCCTAAAGGTATATCTATATGTAATTGAGTCAGAAACCTAGGGGGATGTCGACTGAAGTCTACTGCTGGAAAAAAATAGCAGAGCAACAAGATCCACACATTTAGAACCTCATAGAATTTGACACATTATTCATAATGGTGCAATTCTTTTTTATTCCAGTAAGCAAATTTACTAAATCACTAATTTGAAAAAAAAAAATTTTTTTTTTTGAGATGGAGTGTCACTCTGTTGCCAGGCTGGAGTGCAGTGGCACGATCTCTGCTCACTGCAACCTCCGCCTCGCAGCTTCAAGTGATTGTCCTGCCTCAGCCTCCCCAGTAGCTGGGATTACAGACACACACCACCACGCCCAGCTAATTTTTGTATTTTTAACAGAGACATGGTTTCACCATGTTGGCCAGAATGATGTCGATCTCCTGACCTCATGATCCGCCCTCCTCAGCCTCCCAAAGTAGCCTACATTGCCTCTACTTTGAAGGGACAAAGTTGTCCTGGTTTTTCTTCCCTTTTATTATTTCATTATAACTATCCTAAAACTTACATACATTGCCTATGTTTGGCATTCCATAACATAATAATTATAATAATCCCCCAACGTCAGAAATGTATGTGTGAGTTCCCATGTTTATTGGCAGTTTATAAGCTTTTTAATATTGTACTATTTTAAACTAAAATGTAGAAAGAATATTATGTTTATATACAGTCAGATAAATTATTAACTGTTGTAATTTAAGCTGAAAATGAAACTATTTTAGTATCAGTATAGAAGAAAAGTATAGTTTCTAATCATCTATAATTTTAAAATGCAAAGCCTATAAAACTTTCAAGATGTTTTGCCTATTTGTTTTTAAGATTTATAATAATTTTCTATTTTTAGCAAGTAGCTATTTTTAAGCCAGGTAACTTCTTTATTTGAACTGTATTATACTCTCAGACCCTCATCCTGCCTAGAAATGAGTAAGTAATAAATAATTACTCTGTATTATTTACTTCTTTTATTTTATAGTAAAATATTCATTTGGATGGACATTAATTTGAAATCATTTTGATGTTTTTTTTTTTTTTTTGGGACAGAGTCTCTCTCTGTTGCCCAGACTAGAGTGCAGTGGTGCAATCATAGCTCACTGCTTCCTTGAACTCCTGAGCTAAAGCAATCCTCCCACCTCAGCCTCCCAAAGTGCTGGGATTACAGGTGTGAACCACCATGCCCAGTCAAAAAAATTTTTTTAATGTCAACAGAAAAGTTTCCAAGCATCCAGTTAAACAGATAATTTGTCTACACTGGGGAGGAGAAGTATGCCATAACTCTGATTGTGTGTGTGTGTGTGTGTGTGTGTGTATACATGCGTGTGTAAAGAGAGTATGTGTGTGCATGCATGTGTAAAGTACCATGGGTATTCAAAGGAACAGGTCCAAGTTTAGGAAGAACAGGCCATGCTGACTTGGCGGTGTATACCTAGAACCTGTTCGTTGATGTCAGTAAACTTAGTACCTTTTTTCTTAGGCCCGAGAATATGTCATCAGACTATGAATCTGAATTGCTTTCTCTCTTTTTCTTACTGATATTTAAGAATATGAAAGAAAAAGGTCTTTGTATCCAAAAGCATTGTGATGAAGCTTAGCCATGAATTTCAAATGCTGATATTTCTAATGTTTTAACAAAATCTCTATCAGCCAACCTAATGCTCCCAGTAATCAGCAATATCTTTTGTATAAAATAGTTCCTGAAGCAAAGAAAAAATTTAAAATACGCAATCTCTTTAGAGATTTCATATCTTATTGTATTTCATTGGGTTTGTGACATCATTTTGTGCCCTATTTTAAGAATGCACTAGAAAAACCAAAAAAGAAAAAAGATTGCATTAGATATGTATATATACAAGTACATGATAATTAAATTTGACTTTCCCCAAATGCCTTGAGATAAGGGATGACCAAATGAGGTGTAACAAAGTCAGAGTTCAGAGTCGTGTCCCTTAGAAAGTTACATGACATTTTGGGCTTCGTTCACATTAACTATATGAATTATAATACCACTTTTGTAAGTTTGTTGTAAGGATTAAATCATATAACACATGAAAAGTGACTAGCATAGTGTTTGGTTCAGAATAGGTGCTTAATAAATGTTCTCATTCTTTTGTTATTATTATACTTTAAGTACTGGGATACATGTGCAGAACGTGCAGGTTACGTGCAGGTTTGTTACATAATTATACACGTGCCATGGTGGTTTGCTGCACCCATCAACCTGTCATCTATGTTAGGTATTTCTCCTAATGCTATCCCTCCCCTAGCCCCCTAGCCCCCAACCAGCCTCCGGTGTGTAATGTTCCCCTCCCTGTGTCCATGTGTTCTCATTGTTCAACTCCCACTTATGAGAGAGAACATGCAGTGTTTGGTTTTCTGTTCCTGTGTTAGTTTGCTGAGATGGTTTCCAGCTTCATCCATGTCCCTGCAAAGGACATGAACTCATCCTTTTTTATGGCTGCATAGTATTCCATGGTGTATATGTGCCACATTTTCTTTATCCAGTCTATCATTAATGGGCATTTGGGTTGGTTCCCAGTCTTTGTTATTGTGAATAGTGTTGCAGTAAACATACGTGTGCATGTGTCTTTATAGTAGAATGATTTATAATCCTTTGGGTATATACCCAGTAATGGGATTGAACTTCTGGTTCTAGATCCTTGAGGAATCGCCACACTGTCTTCCACAATGGTTTGTTCTCATTCTTTTTCCTTTTAAAATAAATACCGTCTAAATTGAAGTAATAGTGCAGCATGATTCTTACAACAAGTAATTTGTAAAGATGTTTGTTTTATTTATTCCCTATGAGGAAAGCAGCAATGCGATCATTTATTTATAACTAGTGACTGTACACATGGCGACTTTTATTTTATATAAGTTGAAGCCACAACTTTCCTATTAAAAAAAAAAAAAAAAAAAAGGTTGCTCCCCCTAGCCTGCCTCTTTCTGTGTGGCTTAAACCTAAGTGGGTCATCATGAAGGCATTCAGGCCTTTCATGGTATCTTTTCAGTTTCATCTGCCTCTGCTTTCCTCCTCCTCCAACCAAACTGCCTACCTGCTGTTCTTCAGATATACTCCCTCATCTTATCCCTTCAAAATCCAACTCATTTTTCAAAGCCAGTATCTTGTACAACAGCAGTTCTCAAAGTGAGTTCCACTCTCAGGGGTCTTTCAGGTAGTCCACAAGATCAAGTCTATTTTGAGTCAGAAGATAACAGTTTCCTTCTTCACTGTGTTGACGTTTGCACAGATGGCGGAAATGGTAGCTAGCACTGCTGGCACCTGACTTAGCACCATTCAAAGCAATGATGCTATGCACGTCCCATAAAAAAAAAGCCAGTTTCAGTTAAGAATGTCCTTGATAAAGGCAGTAAAAATTATTATCTTAGCCTTCAACAACTTGTCTTTTAAATATTCTGAGTGACTAAATGGGAAGTACAACTAAAGCACTTGAGCAATTGTCTGAGTTGTGAGCTGAATGAACTGCTTTTTTCGTTGAACCCATTTTTGCCTAAAACAACAGCTGATAGACAAAAACTATGAGTACTCAGAAAAGTAATAATATGAGTCTCCTTCAAGAAAATAACTGACAGAATGTTAAGTGAAAATTAGAATTTCAAAATATTTGTATCCACTGTGAGCATGTCCCCATTATTTAAATTCTTTCCAGATAAGACTAGTGGTGATATTAACAAGCAATTTTTTATACTATATAATGAAATGTGACAATATTTGGAAGATCTGTATAATTCAGCAAACCAGTATTGCCAAAAGAACCAATACATGATATAACAAAACTATACATTTAAAATGCAAGATAGACCAATAGATTTTAACATAACTGCGTGCTGAAAGTTCATTTGATATGATTTCAGTTTCTACATTGCAGCTAACTTTTAAGAAACTACTCCTTGTGAAGTTTTGATGTAGTATTGATAAATAGGTACAGTTATCTGAAAAGACTATTAAAATATTATCCTCTTTTCCAACTATAAGTCTGCATGAGGCTGAGTTTTCTTCTAAGGCCTCAGCCAAAACAACCTATGTCAAGAGAGCGAATGAGCAGTAAATATGAGAATCCAGCTGTCTTCTGTTAAGCCAGAGATTAAACAGAGCAGCAGAAATAGAAAACAAATGTCACGCTTGTCACTGCATTTGTTTTGGAAAATGTAGTTATTTTCATAGAAATGTGATAACATATAATGGGTTTATTATTTTTAAGTATAGTCTTAGTGTATATTTTTAATGTTCTTAGTTTTAATTACTAATACAGTAAAAATCAATAGATATAACCCCAAAAAACCAAGCTCTTGGGGTTAAGAATGTAAAAGGGCCAAAAACATACACTAAGGAAAAGACAATAAATGATGCTGGGAGAAAACTGGATATCCCTCTGCAGAAGAATGAAACTAGACCTCTATCTCTTGCCCTATACAAAAATCAAACCAAAATGGATTAAAGATTTAAATGTAAGACCTCAAACTATGAAACTACTAAAAGAAAACATTGGGATGCACTCCAGGACATTGGTCTGGGCAAATATTTCTTGAGAAATACCCCACAACCATAGGCAATCAAAGCAAACATAGACAAATGGGATCATATCAAATTAAAAAGTTTCTGCACAGCAAAGGAGACAACCAACAAAGCGAAGAGACAACCCACAGGATGGGAGAAAATATTTGCAAACTTTCCATCTTACAAAGGATTAATAACCAGAATATATAAGGAGCCCAAACAGTTCCATAGGAAAAAACTAATAATCCAATCAAAATGGGCAAAAGATTTGAATGGACATTTCTTAAAAGAAGACATACAAATGACCAGTAGGCATATGAAAAAGTGCTCAACATCATTGATCGTCAGAGAAATGCAAATCAAAACTACAGCAAAATATCATCTCGTACCAGTTAAAATGGCTTGTATCCAAAAGACGGGCAATAACAAATGCTGGTGAGGATGTGAAGAAAAGGGGAACCCTTGTACACTGTTGGTAGGAATGTAAATTAGTACAACCACTATGGAGAACAGCCTAGAAGTTCCTCAAAAAACTAAAAATTGAGCTACCATATGATCCAGCAATCCCACTGCTGGGTATGTACACAAAAGAAAGGAAATCAATATATTGAAGAGGTATCTGCGCTCCTATGTTTGTTGCAGCTCTGTTTACAATAGAAGCAACCTAAGTGTTCGTCAACAGATGAATGGATAAAGAAAATGTGGTACATATACACACCGGAGTACTATTCAGCCATAAAAATGAATGAGACCCAGTCACTTGCAACAACATGGATGAAACTGGAGATGATTATGTTAAGTGAAACAAGCCAGACACAAACATCACATGTTCTCACTTATTTGTAGGATCTAAAAATCAAAACAAGGAACTCATGGACATAGAGAGTAGAAGGATAGTTACCAGAGGGTGGGAAGGGTAGTGGGGACCTGGCAGGGTAGGTAAGATGGTTAATGGGTACAAAAAAAATAGGAAGAATGAATAAGACCTACTATTTGATAGCACCACAGAGTGACTACAGTAAATACATAATTAATAATTAATTGTACATTTTTAAATAGCTTACAGAGTATAATTGAGTTGCTTGTAACCCAAAGAATAAATGTTCGAGGGGATGGATACCCCATTCTCTATGACGTGCTTATTTCACATTGCATACCTGTATCAAAACATCTCATGTACTCCCATAAATATATACACTTACTGTGTACCCACAAATATTTTTTTAAAAAAATTTAAGTGTAAAAAAGTTATGAGACGAAAAATGTTGAGAACCATTGTACACAATCCTGATTACCCTTCCTAGGCCACCCTACCCCAGCCTAAAGATGTAATTTCTCCCTCTCCCATCTGCTTTCAGACTTTGTTTCTCATATAATACCTTGAATTGTAATTATTTGTGTGCGTATTGTATTCATCTTGGAGATTAGATTTCAAGCTCTTTAAAGTCTCTGAGTGGTACAGGGGAAACTGGGAGAGTTTTGTCACTAACTTCCTGGGATCACTGTAAGTAAGCCAGAGTGTCTTTGGGCTCATCTGTGAAATGAGGGTTGGATTATTAAGTTTTCTTTGTTTGTTTGTTTCTTTGTTTGTTTTGAGATGTAGTTCCACTCCTGTTGCCCAAGCCGGAGTACAATGGCATGATCTAGGCTCACTGCAACCTCCACCTGCCAGGTTCAAGCAATTCTCCTGCCTCAGCCTCCCGAGTAGCTGGGATTACAGGTACCCACCACCATGCCCAGCTTATTTTTGTATTTTTAGTAGAGACGGGGTTTCACCATGTTAGCCAGGCTGGTCTTGAACTCCTGACCTCAGATGATCTGCCTGCCTCGGCCCCCCAAAGTGCTGGGATTACAGGCATGAGCCACCATACCCAGCCTATTAAGTTTTCTTATAACTTGCAGATGGTATGAGTACTGTTCCTCTAAAAGTATCTTGGTGCACCTGGTGTTGTCCTATCTACACATTGGGAGATGTGATGTGTGTGGTGGGGAAGATCCCAGATTCTGGGGTCAGAGAGACATGGATTCCAGAAGGCATCATCTGTCTTCTCTGAGGCTGCATTAGAGACATAGGTAGGATTGAGTTAAGAATTCAGTCTGTCCCATACAGTCCCATGAGATACAAATTGAACTAATTGTAAGAAACAGTTGAGAGAAAAAAATGACAATCACTTTTTCCAAGTGTGGTACTGAGAGTTATTCTCTCTCCTCTCCCAGAAGGATTGGATACCCTCACCTGTTGAACTCAGGAGGAGAAGAATGACATCCCACTCTTTGAGAATGAAAGGACCTCAGGAAGACAGTCCCAAGAAAGCCATGTTCAGTTAAGGCAGGGTGAGGGCACGAGGAGCTCACTTACCATGAAGTGGGCATTCCAGAAGGTATTTATGGTGAATAATTTGGCCAGGAGGCAACAGTGGGGGGTGGTAGGGGAGGCAGGGGATGGCAAGAGATGGGGAAGAATGAGCAGTATTAGGGTGAGAGCCTGGAAGGAACTCATATTTCAACCAAAAAACAATAGGGATTAGAGCCCTGGGGGGATTCAGCAGCCTTGATCTAACAGCAACTGGTCTCTGCTAGAACAAGGCGGTTTCCTTGTGTGATGTAAGCTCAGGCTCCGGCCCTGGGTGGTAACCCAGGCTGCAGGGCAGGGAGGGAAGTTGGGGAGAGGGATTGTCACGTTGTTTGCATCCAGTCCGGCAGCCTACATCCTTTGCTCTCACTTTTGAGTAGAATCAATTTAAACAATCCAATTTGTTAGGAGACTGCGAAGTTCATCTCTGGCTAGAGAAGTACACAATACCCAAGAAAAAAATGTGTCGAAGTATTGTGTCTTTGGAAGGCCGTTTCCAGGCGCTCTGAGTACTTGGGAATGAGGCCTAAGCACTAACTCTTATCAAGTCTTTGTTCATAAGAACAAGTTAGTATCGGGGATTAAGGGGATTGTGTGGTTCAGATACATTTAAAAAGCAGGAAAGACTGAGGGTCCAGGCTTCAGTTTTGCTGGAGATTAATGCCAGAGAAGAGACATGGAGGAAACTGAGGCACAAAAACTTGCCCAAAATCACACAGGTTGTAAATAGCAGAGTAGTGTTCAGACCTAGCTCAGTTGAGTCACACAGGGCTTTCACCCTGGTATTCCCCCATTGAGCCTTGACAGACCAATAGATGAATACACTGGACTGTGAGAATATACAATCACAGTGTTACCAGAATAATACTTTCAGATATTTTGTGTGATTTTATTTAGAGGAACCAAGATACAGTGCCTGACTGTAGCTGTGTCTCAGGTTGTCTTCCCAATGCTCATGGACAGGCAGCAGATGAACAGTATGAGAAGGCCAGGTTAGGCACAGCAGGAAACAGTTCAGTGACCCATGAGTCAAGTCTGCCATGGGCTCAGGGGTGCGGAATGAGAGACTGCCATGGGTTTGCTAACACTGGCAGTCTTGGGTTTGGGGGGCTGGGTTCTTGTCTAGCTCAGTGCTTCTCCACTCTGGCCTCAGATAGAGTCAGCTGGAGAGCTTTAAAAAGTGCCAGTAACCCAGGCTTTAGGCCCAGAAAATCTGATTCATTAGTCTGCAGTGAGACCCAAACATCGGTACTTTTCAACAACTCTCCCAATTCTTCTAGCGTAGTACAGCCAGGGTTACAATCCACTAACAGCAATAAGACCTTGGGCATATCACTTTCCTCTTTGGGCTTTAGTATCCTCACCTATTAAAAAACAATTCTCTAAGAGTCCTTACTGCCAATATAAAAATATGAGGTTATACTAAGTGATTTTTAATGTCCCTCCCAGAATAAAAGTTCCATGAATCTCTTTTCATAATGTAATCATTCAGAAAAGATTATTTCATTTAGGGTTGCGTGTGTATTATGAGCAATGTTTCTCTTAGTCCCCTAGAAACAGTCAATGCCAACTTCAAGGTTTGAGTTCCCTAATGACCAATTCACTTTACACAGAAAAGAGTAACAGCCTCCAAAGGTTGACAATACCAATTCTTCCCACTAGGAGAAGTATCTTAGAGTGTGTGGCCCTCTAGAAAGTGAGTCACTGGCACCATCTTCCATTGCAAAGAGCAGCACTTATTAGCAATGTTAGGTAGAAAGCAGGACTCTAGAAAGTGGATGGAAAACAATAAAGAAAGTACATAACATAGAAACCATTTTAAGTTCTTAGAGTCAAGTAAAATTGACATTCACAGGTATGTAGGAAAAATTGTAAAAGATCTCTCAAAGAATATAATGTTTTATCCTTACATAATTTTTTGAGGGATGGGGGATTAGACAAGAGTTTTCCCCGTGGAGTAAGGTATATTCTATCATAAATAGCTATAGCCTCAGCCTCTGGTGGTGGAAGGACCCCACAAACGCTTTTCGAGTCCCTTCCATCTGGCCTTGGTTTTCCTCCACAGCTGACTATGCACTAAAGGACTTCTTTCCACTCTTTCCACTCAGCTTTTAAGGAACAGTTTTAGGTATTGTATTCGGTTACTAGCACAAATTTATTCTGAAATATCCTAGGTCCAGTGATAAATCAAGGGAGTGAGAAGGAAAGGATTTGCATGGCCCATGACCCCGCCCCCCACCTTGAAGGCACAGATAATGTGTGCACTCATGATGCTCAGCACCACGTCCTCGGCAAAGGAGCTCCAGGCCACTTCTTGCCTTTGCCCCTGTTAATAAGCAGAGTCTCACATTAACAGGCTGCTGCATTGTGTGAGGTTATGAGCACAGGCCTGGGGTTATACTGCCTTAATTTGAATACTGGCCTTATACCTTATGTGGCATGTGATGTTCTACAGGCCACGCATCCTCCCTAAGCCTCTTCTCCCCAGCCTGTGCAACAGGGACAAGAATGCTCACCTCACAGAGAGTGATGCTGGGAGGAAGTGGATGGGATAATCTATGTAAAGCATTTAGCGAAGCTCCTGGCACATAGTAATTACTTAATACGTGTGAATTATTTGCTGAGATCTCTGTACAATGTAAAAATGCATACTTAAAGATGGCTTTCTGCCATGATTCTAGATAGGTTTTTTCCTTCAACATTCTTCTTTTTTTGCCTTAAAATGTTTAATTCCCACCAACTTTCATCCTACAACAGGAGGCTCAAAGTGACAGATTTAAAGAGAGCCTTCAAAGCGAGGACCATTTCACTTAAATGCCCACCTGCACTGTGTCAGGCATGGCAGTGGACCCAGAGGTGCCAGACACCAGACAGGAGCAAGGGTTGGTAAAACATGGGTCATTTCCTAAGGCATTGTAATCATTGGTCTTTTACGTAAGGTGTCTTTGACTCTGCTCAGTACCAGACATCAAGTACTACAGGCACAGTCCGTGTGTTTAGGCTGTTTCACAACTCAGTGAAATTCAACACTGGCCGTCCCCTTGTTGCTCATCATTGATTGTAATGTGACCAAAATGGAAACTGCTAACCTATGTGTCAATGCTTGTGCTGGAAACATACTGCTTCCAGATAGGGGGAAAAAAGCAATTCAGTTAAACGTCCCTTTTGTGGTCTGTAATTCTTACTGCAACTTCAGGTCGGCTGTTGCGTCATCAAGTCACATTCTGAACCCAACTCTGGCTGTTTCTGAGGCCTGAGGGACCCAGCAAAGGAGGGAGGTCCTGAAGCAGCCTTTCCAGGGGTAGAGTTAGTGACTTACAGCGAAGAAGAAAGAGACAAATTTGTCTCCAGGGACTCAGGGTTGTAAAAGACCCACCATCCTGAGCCCTCCAAACAGTGAAACAAGTTGAGAATCTAACCCATAGCGGGCAGACCTACACTGAGGACCAGATCTCATTTCTTCGTTGGGCTTTGGTCTCTCAGGAAAAGCACCCAGAACACTTTATCCAAATCTGCCTGCTGTTAACAATATCCCATAGTGCTGGAGGTAAATGTTTTTCTCTGGCTGAAAATAGAAATCCTCCCTAGCGTAAACCCCCTGTCTTTGCTTTTAGGAGAAAAGGATAGGCACCAAATATTAGGATCTTTCCAGGGAAGTTTACCAGCCCTTTCTACACAGAAGCACTTGTCATCTTGAGCTTGTGAGCTTGAGCTTGAGCGTAAGCTTGTGAGCTTGAGCTTGAGCGTAAGCTTGTGGGCTTGAGCTTTCTTTCTGGGAAAGAAAAATTGGAACCTTCTAACTGATTCACTTAAATAATCAATTCCGTAGCACTTAAAGGAATCTAAGTGGATCTAAAGTTAAAGAGAAACAATGAAATGATTCCTCACCCACAATGAAAGGTTGAAAATCGAGGTAACAACCTTGGTGAGCTGAGGGAGGAAATCGCAAGGGCAAGTGGGTTAATGCTGATAGGCTTTTTGAGACCAGGAAACCATATCTTCATGACCTTTGAGCATGATTGTTCAGCACAAATATTTCCAGAGTACAGTGATTTGGTTTTGTTTTTAATAGTTGTTGCTTTTTTTGATGGACTGAAAAACAAAATGAAAAATTATTTCATGTTCTCACTTTTTTGTGCATTGAAATATAGTACATAAAAAGCAGAAATCCCTCCATTATCCCAAGAGAAAAACACTGCTCATTTAGTGTCTGTCCTTCCAGATTTGGGGATGAATGGATGGATAGATGATAGAGATATTTACTGAAATATTTTTCTTAATGAAAATGGGTCCTGTCCTGTATATTATCCTGCCATTTGCTTTTGTTTTACTAAACAGCATATCATGGCCGTCTTTCCTGGCCAATATACACATATTTCTTAGAATGGCTTCCTGGTATTCATGATGTGGGTGTTCCATGAGTTCTCTAACCTTTCTTCTGTTTATGGAGATCTTGGTTTCAGTATTCTCCTGTTATAAAAAATGCTTCAGGGAATATCTTTGTACATATATTGGTACACATGCTTGCTAGTATTTCCTTAGAAACAGATTATTAAAAGTAGTACTGCTAGGCAGAGATTATGCATTTCTAACAAGCTTCAAGGTGATGCCTGTTTGCTGTTCTGTGGACCATATTGTGAGCAGCAAGGCCATGGATGTAGTCTGCCCTGCAACAAATTCAACTAATCAGATCAGCATGCTGTAGAGGCCACATGTGGGCATTCTGGTGGATAGTGCCAGTGGAGCCCACTCTTGCCAACTTCAGTAAAGCCATCTTGGGCCCTCCAGACCTGCCAATCTGCCATGTAAACACCAGCAAGTGACTTCAGCTGATGTGGAGCAGAAGCATTGCTGCACCAGGCCTGTCTGGTTTCATGGTTCATAGAATTGTGAGATGTATAATAAAATGGTAGTTCTGTTAAAACCCCACCCCAAAAACACAGGGATTGCTTGGTCATAGAATTTGCATGTTTTTAATTCAGATGATATTGCCAAATTACCTTTTCACAAGATTGTGTCAATTGCTATTAGTACAACTATGGATAAGAATGACTAATATTTTTCCTAAAGGCATGGAAAGAGTCTGTGTTTGTTGAGCATTATTGACTGTTTAAAATATATTTTATCATGAAATATTTCAAATATACAGGAAACCACAGGGAATAGGATAAAATAATGGTTCAAACATTTTTGTTGGTTCTTGAGTCAAATTTAATGGTAATTCTGGCTGGACACAGTGGCTTATGCCCATAATCCCAGCGCTTTGAGAGGCCGAGACAGGAGGATGGCTTGAGGCCAGGAGTTGAAGACCCTAGGTAACATACTGAGACCCATTTCTACAAAAAGTGTTTTAAAATTAGTCTGGCATAGTCCTAGCTATGCAGGAGGCCAAGGCAGGTGGATTGCTTGAGCCCAGGAGTTCAAGATTACAGTCAGCTATGATCAGGCTACTGTGTCTAACCTGGGTGGCAGAGCAAGACCCTGTCTCAACAACAACAACAAAAAAAAGTAATTATTCTTGTTCAGAGAATTGTCCACATCACACTTCACCTAAATAGTTAAACTGAGATTTCAGTCAAAATGTGTTTGACTGCAAAGCCCAAACTCATTTTGTTTGCCAACTTCCCTTCTTATATAATATGACTGATAGTGTAGATATACAGTATTTAGCAGATGTCTAAGACTTTGGGTCATGTTGCCTAAGTAGCTTCTGAAGATCACAGAACTAAAAAGAAAAAGAACAACATCTGGCCTATCCTCTGGCTGTCTCTTCATCTCTTCCTCCCATAGCTGAAGTATCTCAGCCCACTCCCTTTACCTTGCCACCCCCAAGGGCTGTAGATAAGTTTGTGAACCATCACCTTGCAATCAGTGAAGCCTTCTGCCAAGGGCTTCTTGGAAGAAGGGGGTGGGACATGGGCAGGGAGGGAGAAAGTGGATTCGTCAATGAGCTTCCTGTTGGCAGGGATTGAGAATGGGAGAAGGTCAGGGAAAATTAGGGAAATGAAAAATATTTAAGAAATACAAAGTAAGAGGAGTCAATCGAGGTCATATTTCTAAAAGAAATAGGTGTGTGAATTATGACACTCTGGGCAAAGAGAGTTCAGGCCATCTAATGCCAGCCACCAGGTGATAGGTACACAGAGCTCCCAGCACACAGGCCCCTGGCATGGGAAGGCACCTGACATCCAAAGGCACTTTCTTCACCCAGGGCAGCTGAAGGGCAGGGGAAGTTGGTAGAGGTAGAAAGACGCATGCCAAAGCCCTGTGCTCAAGGTTCCAGAACACAGCCAAGTCCCCTCCAGCGCCATTCCAGTTCCCCATTGGCTACCTGGACAGCCATGAGCCACACTCAAAGGAGGGCTCTGGGGCCAGCCATATCCCAACACAGCCTCCCAGGGAAGAAGAAAAGCCTGGGTTACCTTCACTTATTCTGGCTCCAAGTCAGTTATAAAGATCTCAAAACAAGGCCACAAAATTCTGATACTGTTTAAATTGCTACATTGAGTAAATATATTAACATAAAAATACAAGACATAACTATAGAATTACATATACCATATATATAATAGATAACAGATAAACTATATAGAGCTGTAGAGAGTTTAATTTTATTTTTTACAGTGCATTATAGGCGGTGGGTTCTGCAGGGCTTGAAAGGCATCTTTCTCCCCACTCTGTTCTCTCATCTGTGAACAGCTGCTGCTGTTCTTGCCCTACCATAAGGGCTGAATGCCAGGAGCTGACAGCTTTAAGTGATATGAGCATATTTCAGTGCTGTCACCGTATTTCTGTGCCTGTATTTATTGTCCCATTTGCAATAATATCACAACCTAGGCTGGGCGTGGGGGCTCACACCTGTAATCCCGGCACTTTGAGAGGCCGAGGCGGGCAGATCACTTGAGGTCAGGAGTTCGAGACCAGCCTGGCCAACATGGTGAAACCCCGTCTCTACCAAAAATACAAAAATTAGGCGAACGTGGTGGCGCACGTCTGTAATCTCAGCTACTTGGTAGGCTGAGGCACAAAAATCGCTTGAACCCAGGAGGCAGAGATTGCGGTGAGCCAAGATTGCACCACTGCACTCCAGCCTGGGTGACAGAATGAGACTCCATCTCAAAAAAAAAAAAAAAATCTAAACCTGAAGACTTGGTGAACTCCTGCCTTTCCACCACTTAGCAGCCTCTGTGCCTATGGCCCATGCCCACCCTCCAGTCCCACAGACCAGCCTGGCTGCTCCACCATCACCCGCACCAGGTCTGTGTCCTTTCAACCGTCCTCAAATGCTGCCGTGCCCCCTTTGCTGCCCCCTGGCCACTGCCTGACAACCACAGAAGCTGTCACCACTTTGTTCCTAAGGTAAGGGAGGGCCCTTCCTTCCCTGTGAGAATCTGAGGAGAGTGAGTACAGCAGCCTTTCTAGGGTCATGGCCACCAGCACAGATTTTTCAGCTCTGCTGAAGTCCCTTGGCCAGTGAGGGAGTGCGCTGTGTCACAGGGGCATCAGAAGGCCTGTAAGGGAGCCCCAGAGGGTGCAGGTGAGCAGGTCAGGAAGTATATCGGGCAGCTGCATGCTCAGCTAATTCATCACCTGCTCCTCTGCTTAACCTCCATGAGCCATATTTAAACACAGGAAGGAACTGTGAATGCCCCCAGTAAATGCTTTGACACTGAAGCTCTCTTCAGTGTTTAAGCTTACTGTGTTACGAAGGTACAGGTTGTGTTCCCTGGTAATAACTCATATCTTTTCTGAACAAGAGTGGGGCTTTAGGACATGGAGGGTCGAGGAGAAGACAGCGACGTCGAATGAGAGCAGCACAAGTCGAAGGGACAGTAGACTAAGTAATTCATCCAGCCATCATTTTACAGATGAGTCCACAGGCTCAGAACCCTCAATGGACATGCCTGCAGATACACAGCATTGGTATAAGGAACTTTTTAAAGGAATAAAAGAGTCTTGGAAGTTATCAAGTCCAGCCAGGGGTTGCTAGGCCCCTGAGAAAGTATCTTTGATGTCCTACCCCTCTGTTTAGCCTGCCTAATTCTTCTCTCTCAGCGACCTGCCCAGTCCAGGCCTCTCCAGATGGTCCCCTGGCTTCTGCATCCCTCTTTCACCTCCTTTTTCCTCAACCAAGACAAACCACTCCTGTCCAGTCTATCAGGGCCTCCCCACTGAAACCAGGTACCCCAGTTGAAAAACAAACCAATAAATAAATGTCCTCCCCCACAGCTGGGAAGAGCTGCTAATGGCTTCTAGTGGTTGTGTACTCTCAAGGATGTTCTTTTTTTAATTTAATTTTTGAAAAGCCAATACATGCATATGGCTCAAAATTCAAACACTATAAAAATTCCCATTCCTGTGCCTGCCTCATTCCATCCGGGCAGTTCCCATCCCAACTCTCAGTAACTGTCTTTTATTAGTTTCTTGTGTATCGTTTCAGTGTTTCTTTATACTCATATAACCAAATACAGACATATTTACAGAGAATTCTCAAGTGTTCTCAGAACCATAAGCCAAAGGAATCTTGCTAACAATAGAACTTCAGGCACTTTGTAAATTTTATTGAGCAACAAGCCTTTCCCAGGGCCCCTTTTGTCACACCGTATAAGTGGCTACTTTCTTGTAGTTGGAGTTCCTTGCTCTGAAGAAAATTGATTCCAACAGGACTTTGTAACAATGTCATCACCCAGAGAGAACCACAATCTGCGTCTCATTTCCAGGTATGAAAGGGTGAAGCGGTGGTGTTGGAGAAGTCCTGAGACCCCTCTCTTTATTATTCATTCCTTTATTGAATACTCCTAGGCACCAGGCATTGAGCCAGGTCCTGGAGACACAAATACAGCCCCTGTGCTCATGGCAGAAGGAAGACAACATAGGCCGAGGAGACTGTTCAGTTGTGACTCACCAGATCCAACCCAGGCAGGTCTATATTTAAAAAGAGAATTGATTGACTCCTGTAGCTGAAATGTACAAGGACAGATTTGACTTTAGGGACAGCTTGATTTAGAGCTTAAATGATGTCACTAGGAGCCATCTCTTGGCTGTGCACCCTCTGGGCTGGTTCAATTCTCAGGCTACTCATGGTGGCCCAGGCAGCTTCAGCCTCACGTCACCACTGTAGACCATGGAAGTAAGTCAGGATCTCAAGAATTCAAACCAAAATTCAGGGACCAAGTGTCCTTAGCCCTGATTGGCTTATTTAGATCACCTGCCTATTTCTGAACCAATCACTGAAGCCAAGGGGCATGGATTGTCCTGATTGGTCTAGCCTTGGTCACATGGCCCACTCTTGGCTCATAGGAGTCGGGTCAAATTTACCCAAGGCACACAGGTTGACAGTGGAGGAGGTGTGGTACCTCAAAATAAAACCAGGGTACTATAGCCACACACCAAATAAAGAGAGAGGCTGCCAGGCCACAAAAATAGGTGCTGTCCCCCACACCCATGTAATTACAAGTGAAGTGAATGTTTCAGAAGGGGAACTGCAAGGTGCCCTGGGAGGCCTGACCTGGGATGAGGCATTGGGAGTGTTCCCTGAGGAAGGAGCGGGCATCACCAAGTGAAGGTTGTTGGTTTATTCTTGGGCAAGGTGACTCCAGCTGTCATAGGAAGGCCCAGAGGCAGGAGGAAACAGAGTCCTTCCAAGGAACTTAGAGCTTCACTGTGACTGGAGCTCGGAGAGCAGGGATTGGGGAGTGATGGAGTAATAGAGAGCAGAGGAAGTGACACAGGCGAGGTGGGAAGCCCGGATGCCCTGCGCCTTTCATCCCCTCCACCTTTAACCCCAGCCAGGTTCCACTGCCGAGCTCCACACATAACGGGTTCCCCGGTGGGCTGTGTGTTCAGGCCTGTCTTCAGGCACTGTAGCTGGGAGCCAAGTGAAGATCACATCTGACCAGGCCGTGTCTCTGCTTAAAATATGAACAAAGTTCCAGGTTCTCAGCATGGCCATCAAGGCCCTGCCCACACTCCAGCCTCCTATCTCCCTGCCTTATCTTCTCCCTGCTCGGCAGGCCCCACGCCCCAAGGCCTCCTAGTGTTGCTCATCACTAAAGCCACAATTACTAAGGACATCCTCAGGGGAAGAAAGAGGGCTGAGGAGAGCTGGACTCTAGCCACAGGGTGCATGTTTCTTTTTAACAGAGCAGGTGGAAGAAGGCTGGCCAGGGGACATGGGCCAGGTGTGGACATCAGCTGTGGGCCTGTTCTTAGGACTCGGTCTCAGGCACAGCATCAGGCCTCCTGGCTCATCTCAATGTACTCACAGAGGCCCCCTTGCCACTGGATGCCCATCATGGGAGCTGAGGTCAGGGCAAGGGCTTTCACAGGGCAGAGATCATGGGCCAGAGAAGCCTGTGCTCTGTCTCTAGGCTCAGAAATCTGCCAAATGCTGATCCAGACTCAAACTTGGGACCCCTGGGGAAATTTTTCTTGACTTATTTGGAAGGATCCATGAGAAATGCAACTCCAGCAGAGTCACATATATAAGAAGGTGAAAAAAGCAAGACGAGAGGCTCAGAATTACATTTACTACCTAGTATCTCACCTTAGATTCTGGGCAGAACTTTCTCCCACTTCCTCTCTATGGTTTCTGATCTCTTTCTGACTTATTTTTAAGCTGCCCAGTTTACATATGTGGTTTTTTTGTCTTGTTTCATTTTTTGAGATGGGGTCTCGCTCTGCCGCCCAGGCTGGAGTGCAGTGGTGCGATCTTGGCTTACTGCAACCTCTGCCTCCGGGGTTCAAGTAATTCTCCTGCCTCAGCCTCCCAAGTAGCTGGGATTACAGGCACCCACCACCACGCCCAGCTAGTTTTTGTATTTTTTTAGTAGAGACGGGATTTCACCATGTTGGCCAGGCTGGTCATGAACCCCTGACCTCAAGTGATCCTCCCGCCTTGGCCTCCCAAAGTGCTGGGATTATAGGCGTGAGCCAGCACACTCAGCCTACATATGTGTTTTTAATTAAAGTTGCTTCCATTACTTTCTTGAAGCAGATAAATAAATAAGATGATGAAAGTGGTGTTTTTTAATTCCACAGAGGCACCATAGGTGTAAAATAATGTGTTATGGATCAACTCCAGGTCCTCAAATGTTTTAAAGCATTTCCTTTATATCTAGTCCATCAGAGGGGATCACAGCCATCACCAGTGGACCTTTAGCTTCCTCTGTTTAATCAGTTTCTCATGAATGCACAATATACAATTTCCTCCTGACAGCCCAACAAGTGTAACTACAGCTGCAAGTGTACATCTGTGTTTAGCTAACAAACCAGCCAGGCTCATGCCAATCATCTCTTTTATACAAGAAGACCAAAAAAGTAGATAAAGCTTCACAGGGGTCCCAGTGTCCTCTTGAATGTGGTTTATGTGCGTAATTATCATCTGCATTCTTTCATTTGTCAGCTAGAAAATTATTTTCCTCCAGATCTTCTCTTAGAATCTGACCTTAGAGATCAACCACTCCAACCCCTGGTAGCCAAATCTCTGACTGCAGCTCAGGACTCTTTCTTGTTACACAGCTCCTCCTTCGTTTCTGCACAATTCAGTAAATCTCAATTTTGTATTTCTTGACATTAGAATTATGTGAAGCCAGCACAGTGCTTCTTACCTGCAAAAGCCAATGGCTAACAGAAAACTGTGGGAAGGCATCCCAGTTGAAGGCAAGGCCTGTGTGGGATCTAGACCCCAGCAGTGCAGGAAGCCACTTGACTGGGACATCAGCCTTACTCCTCAGCATCCATCTGCATGTTTTCCTCTTTTCTGCAGAGTATCTCTGAGCACATAATGGAGATGGTTACAAGCTCTATAAAGCAAGACTTAATCTGTCTAAACGTCTGTGTGACCGTTGTTTCTTAAAGGCTGAACTGAACCCTTTCTTCCCCACCTCCCACCTTCCACTGGAGCCAAGCAGGAATGGAGTGATACGGTGGGAGAATGTGGGTCTGGGCCCTGCATCCAGCTGCCTGCCCAGAGCAAGTTCCCCTCACTGACAATCCCAGGTACCTGCTAAGCCCTTTTTCAAACTCTTGACTTCAAGTGATCCTTCCACCTCAGCCTCCCAAACTGCTAGGATTACAGGCATAAGCCACCACGCCCAGCCCCCACTAAGCCTTATTTCAACAGTCCTGGCCCCCGCTAAGCCCTTTTTCAACAGAGAAACTGAGTCACAGCAAATAGCCTAACAGCCACCATCCATACGTGGAGATCATGTCTGAAATAGCTATCCTGCTAAGCCTGGGATCACTTAAGTTCTCCTTAAAAGCAAGCCCTGGGTGCCTCATCTCCCTCACACCAAGCAGTCTCCAAGGTGTTTTGCTAGATAAAAGGCCATCTCCTCCTGAGAGAATCATGTCGTCCCCTGCCCTCACCCCCAGCAGAAGCAGCAGTTCCTCTGATCATATGTGGCTGTATATCAGCAGTTTCTCCTACACTTCAAGAAGAATCATGATGCAACAGTGAGCTGCAGGCATGGAGGTGAGGAAGGCTGGACAAAGCCAAACCCATGAGAAGAGCATTACCTGGGCCCTGACGGAGGGGAGAGGAGCCCTGGGGTGGAGTGGGGCTGGGGGAGGAAAGTGTCTGGAGCCCTGTGCTCACCATGTGGTCCTGCAGAGCAGCCAGGGCATCACCTGGAAGCTCATCAATCATGCAGACCCTCAGGTCCCACCCAGGCCTCCTGGATCAGGTTGTGCATCCTCCAGATCCCTAGGTGATTTGGTTATAAAGTTTGAGAAACAGTGAGTCTGCAGGACTCCATGATCATTAGATCAGGGGAGAGAGTCTCTAGGTCCTTTCTTTGAACCTTCCCACACAGCAACTGTGAATAATAAATGCCAGGCGCAAAGCTCTTCACTGTATTAAGTAAGAAAATGCATGTTTTCTTATTTAATTCTGGTAACATGCCTGGGAAGTGGGCCTTATTACTCCCATTTGACAGATGAAGGAAAAAGGCTTGAAGAGGTTAAATAACTTACGCCAGGTCAAAAACTGAAGGAGCTGGGATTTCATCCTGGGGGCTGCTTGACCTCTACACCTACCACTATGATGCAAGAATTACGGCTTTTTTGCTCTGGGTGCTACAAGCCTTAAAATAAAGCTCCAAGCAAAACATACCCCTCTCTAAACCAGAGCTGGAACTCACTTTAGGAATCTGGGCTGAGGCTCCTTGGGGCCTCCCTGCAGGGGTGGGAGGGACAGAAGGGGCCAGGCAGGGCTCCAAGCTGCTCCCATGAAACAGAGCTGGGCACAAAGTCCCAGCAACAGAGGCCCTGTCCAGGCTTGTCCTTCAGCCGAAAGCTCACTTGGAACAAAACAGAGTCCTCTGGGGCTCGGTGTGACTCAGCGGCTTCTAGGGCAGGGGACCTTGCCACAGATCCCATTGCTGTGGCCTCTCCTCTGGAAGCTGCCTGGCCTGCAGCTTCACCTAGCTACAGCCCCCAGGCCAAGCCCCAGGAAGTTTATCTCCAAGACCTCTCTCCAGAAATGTCATTTCCAGCTGCTTTCTCTGAATCCAGTGCTAATGTCTCCTCCGTGAAGTCTGCTCAACTGCCCCAGGCAAATCCAAAGGCTCTAGGCTCTGTGCTCCCATCAAATGAGGCACATTCATTTCTGCACACATTACTTAGGCGTATATTATTGCCCAGTAACCATACAGGTTGTGATTACATACTTTATCTCATTTAATCCTTGAGCTATGAGATAGGTACTACTATTCCCATTTCACAGCTATGAAAATTTAGGCTAGTGGGTTTTGAAGCTAGAATTTAAACCTGGAGTCCTAATTCCAAATCCAATACTTCTTAACCACACAAGTGCAACATTGTTCATAGATTTAGTATAGGACTTATATTATGCAAGTGCGTCTTTACCACTAAGCTGCACCACCTTCCGGGGTCCCCATCATATCTTATTCATTTGTGTTTCCCAATGCAAAGTACAGTACCTACGATAGAATCTATGCTGAATAGACTAGGTTGAACTGAATTATTCAGCAAACAGTTACCAAAAGAGTGTGTGCTGGACCATTTGCAAGGCACAAGGACCATAAGGATGAAAAGATTACCCCCCACCACCACACCCCCCACCCCGCCAGCAAAAAACACCCCTGCATAAGACATAAGGACATTGCTATTTATTTAGGTTCTTCTAGCAATGGAAGATGAACAGAGTGTGCTGGAAGCCTCAGGAAGGAGCACTGGAGTCTGCATGCAGGAAAGGGCAGGTGGGGGAAGCGGCCACCACAGCAGATGCAGAGCCTGAGCAAGACAACACAAGAGAGAAATCTGCCATGTGGGCAAGCAGGACAGGACATTTCCAGGGAAGAGCAGAGGCTACAACACAGAGGTGTGAGAGAGCCTGGTTTTCCTAGGACTTTAAGGTAATAATAAATAGCACTGTGGAGGGAGTGGGTTTCCTAATGAGTGACCCATATATTGAACTCCTTCTACCCAAAACTAGGGCCATTCCCACCCGAAGCAGAGCCCACCCCAATCCATGAACGTTGGAAAACAGACCTGAATGCATTTTGCTTCAAGATAAGAAAGGGTCGATGCCCAGCTGAGTGTGTTCTGTTTCTTTTCCCAGGTCACAAAGAGCCCACCCCAGCCCCAGGAGAACTGAGAGGGGGTCTGTGAGAAGCTCTAAGTATCTCTTCTTTACAGTTCCCTCTGGTAATCTGAAATTCCCTCCAGTCTATAGAAAGACAGATGCTGGGAATCAGTGTCCGCCACCCCAACCCAAACCCAGCAGGGTTCAGGAATTATTAGCTGTCCAGAATCACTGCTCATGAAGTGCTGCAGGGAGTGGCCAGAGGCTGGCGGGTAGCCTGGACCATACCAACATGGCCTTATCTGCTGTATGTCATCTCCCAAAGGTGATGGGAGCTACTGAAGAACGTTGAGCAGGAGGTGACACCGGGAAGGTCACTCTGAACCATGGAGGGTTAGGAGCAGAGAGGAGGGCACAATGAGGCAAAAGTGCCTGTAAGGAGTTTCCCCTGTAAGGATTCACCCCAAAACTCTGGCTAGGGCAGCAAGGATGGAAAAAAAGAGAGGGACTCAAGAGATGTTTAGGAGGTGACACATAGGGCCTTATGATTAACTACATATGACAGACAAAAGGAAAGACGGATTCAAGCTTGACCCAGGGTTCCAGCCTGGGCAGCTGGCTGGCTGGTGGTGTCATTCTAGAGGCTGAGAACAAGAGAGAGAGAAGTTTGCAGAAGAGAGAAGCTCACTTTGGGTTTGAGGTCTGGGATATCTAAGGCAAGACACCCAAGAAGTATGGATATCAGGAAAGAAAGCCAGTCTGGAGAGAGAGATTGGGAGTCAGCCGACTATAAGAAGGCACATTTCCCAGGCAACAGGAGCCTGGAGTCAAAAATAGCATGACAGTGAGTCACCCAGGACAGCCTTTCTCTGCCTCTGCCTCCTCCCACTATTAGGGAACTCCAGCCCCTCTCAACATATTCCAGGGAATCCTGGCAAACCCTGGTATATGTGGGGGTGGGTGGGGGGGAACAGGAGGTTACATAAACTTACTTCTTGAACTAGACTTCTGTGCCACCTGGTATCCATGGTTCCTCCTTCCCTGCTCCTGCTCACTATGGTGGTGTCCTGGACCACCCAAGACTCAGAGCCATGCCTAGGTCCAGATGCCCATTCCAGGAGCCACCACAGTTGCCCTGTCTCACTGGGACCAATGTACCCACTGTCAAGGGCATTGCTGTCTGCATTGAAAAGGAACAAATGCACAAAAAGCATGTGAAGTATGACCACAATTAGAAGTAGCTTCACTGAAAACCAACAGGACCCAGCCCAACCCTAATCCCTCACCAGCCAAGCCTTTTCTGGGTCCTGGTCTGCCTCTAGATCAGGGCTAATTCATTCAGCCTCCACCCCCACCATCACCAACAACACCAACACTACCATCACCAGGAAGGTCCCCAGCATCTCTGCCCCAGTCCCCACTGACACCCTGGCCCCTATCCAAGCATGCCTCTCCTACCTCAGGGTTAACATCTTTCCACAATGATTGACATTGGGAACATCCATTTGCTACAAGGAAAAAAGACCCTAATCCCACACTGTGCAATCTGAAGGCATAGCCCAAGTAGACAATAACACCCAGCATCTGGATTACTCTGTCTTAAATAGCATCATCTGTGGGTCCACCATGAGCAAATTTTGTTTGTACTACTCTTGAAAAGGTAGCAGATTCTAGTCTCTTCTTACTACTTCCATTGCTCCCAGCCCAGACCCAGCCACCATTTTCTCTTGCCTGGATTATTGTCATAGGTCTTCCTGTTTCTGCCCTTTGTTATATTCTTAACACAGTGAGCCTTTTAAAACATCACTCAGAACTCATCACTCCTCTGCTCAGAACCCTCCCTAGTCTTCCCGCCTCAGAGTAAAACCCAAGTTTTTACAAAGCCCTAAGTTATCAGCCCTAATACCCCCACCCTACACACACACACACACACACACACCTCCACCACCATTGGCCTGACCTTATCTTGGGGCCCTCCTGATTCACTCTGCTTCCTTCAGTTCTCAAGCAAAGAATTTTTGCTGTTCTCTCAGGACTGTTATAAAAAATCTTTTTAAACAAATTTAGTTGAAAGATCTACTTGGCTTTTATTAACAATTCATGAATTGGGCAGCATACCATCTACAGATTTAGAACAGGTACTCTGATGCACTGAGGTGGGGGGGCGGGGCTTACAGGCAGAAGAGGGCTGAAGAAGTAGAAATGGAGGACAAAGCGGGATGCTCATTTCGAAGTGACTTTCCTGACAGTGTTAAAACACAGGGGTTTTCCTTATCATGCTGGCTCAGGTAAGCTGGTGCCCTTCTGATTATTTTCCTTTTTTTTGGAAAATGGGCCCATTTTAAAGTTAAGTTTAGTTATATGGCAAGCACAAGTGGCTCCATTCTGGCTTGGTCTGGTCTGTTGGACCTAGCACAAAAGCTCAGTCCAAAGCAGTGGCCTCCCATAAGCTTCATTAAACCTGCTGTCCCTCAACCTGGAATACTCTCCATGCGCATGGTCACACACCAACCCTTCAGTCTCTGCTCAAATGTCACCATCTCAGTGACTGCCCTATTGCAAATGTCAACACGCACACACACACACACTGCACACACACACAGACACACACTCTTCCTATCCCTTCACCTTGCTTTTTGTCCTCAGCATTTCTTGCAATGTGGTCTTACTTATCTTGTGTCTGTGTGCCTCCATGAAGACCAGAATTGTGTCTGTTTTGTTCCCTGCCATACCCCCAGTTTCTAGAAGAGTGCTTATTAATGTGTGTAGAGTTAAATATGTTGATTGGTTGTCATTGAGGAGGCAAAACCACAGCTGGTTCTTTCCTGGGACACTGCTAGTTCCCATACAAATAGACCTGGGGGAGTCCGTTCACCAGGTCCCCAGACATGCCCAGAACTGCCTGAGGCCTGGCAAGCTCAGCTCCGCTCAAACCAGAAAGCTCTGCTGGGGGTAGGCAGCAGCTGACATCCTGGGTTTGAAAGATCACTGTGGGGAGGAAGATGGGCCCTGCGAAGAGAAGAGCCACGGGCTGCGGGAACGCTGGGAAAACAGCATTCCCAAGACACCCAGATGAAAGGGGCTGGCCTGGGAGACAGCAGAGTGGAGAAACAGTCCTGCCAGGAAAACTAGGGGAGCAGAGGATTTCCAAGGGGTGGGGTGTGGCTGATGGTGTCTCCTGCCCCAGGGGAGTCTGTAAGTAGAGCCCCGGAAAGCCCACCTAAGTAGGAGCCTTTGCCCAGTTTCCAGGAAATCGTGAGAGCAGAAGCCAGAGAGGAAAGGGTGGGAGCCCAAATGGGGTGGAGAAGTGAATAAAGGGAGTGTAGACAACTTTCTCAACAAACTTTGCTGCAAAACAATCTATATAGGCCAAGAGATTGCAATACGTGGAGGACTTTTGTAATTTGGAAGAGATCTTCATATTCGTTTCCAGGGAGGAAGAAGCCGATGAAGAAGAGATTGAAGGCACAGGCGATGGAAGGATACTCCAAGGAGTAATCCAGAGAAGGCAGGAGGATGAGAGGCTCACTGCCTGTGGGCAGTTCAGTTTTAGCTCGGCAAGGGGACCACCCTTCCTCAGAGAAGGGGGCAGAGAGGAGAACGCAAGCAGAGAAGCTCGCTGGTGACAGGGCAGGAAGTGGAGGCGGCCACACCTGAGGACATCTCTTCCAAAAAACAGGAAGCAGTCATGGCTGGGAGGCAGGGAGGCTTGCGGAAACTGCTAGGGTCTGAAAGGGCTGAGAAGGGAAATGGGAGAAGGAGCTAACAAAGTCCATGTGAGAGGCTTTGGGAGCAGCATCTCCCAAAATGAAGCAACAACAACAAAACATGTAACTTCTCTTTGGGATGCAGCTGCTGTCTGAGGCTGCATGGTCTGCGCAGCAGAGGAGCGGGACTCAGCCGGTGGAAGCAAGGGCTGGCTCAGCCAGGAGCAGGAGGAGCAGGGAGTATGTGCACAAGGACGGGAGACCATGAGGCTGGCAGGCAGTGGGGCAGAAACAGAAGTGCATTGAGGATGGGCTCTTTTACTTGGTAAGTGGGGAGGAGGCCAGGAACTCAAGATCCCCGGGAGATCCTAGACGAGGTTTCGTGGGAGAGAAGGGCAAGCAGGAAGGATAACAGTTCGGTGAGCTGGATACTTCCAAGTTGGGATGACAAGCTCCCTGCTGTGGCCTTGAGGATGGAGGCTGGATGGAGGGAGAGCTTGGATGGAGGCATCAAGAGATGGTTGATGCAGTGCTGAGGACTCCCAAGATGATGGCACAGTTTGAGGGAAATGGGCAATGAAGTCCTCGGAGCTTGTGAGGGGATACCTAAGATGTGTGGAGGCCAGTAATGAGGGTGATGTGGGAGAGACTGAGACCTCCCTCCCACATCCATCAGCCCCTTCTTCCTTAGCAAGAAGAGGTTTTTTAGCCAGAGCCATTGCATCCAGACTTTTTAAGATCACATTGCTCATCCTAGCCAGTCACTGGGAGTGGCTGTGTCCCTGCTCTAGGGTTCTCTGGAAGCCCTTCCTGTTCCCTTCCCTCCGTGGCCGACCTGGAGCTCTGACATGGTGGCTGAGGTGTGGGCTGCATCCTGGGCCATAAGACGAGGCTCCCACCTTAAGAATGGGAGAACCATGAGTGGGAAGAAGCGTGGGTCCCCGAAGACTTCATGAAGCTAAATTACCTGCTCGGGACAGTCTGCTTCAGAGACTTCTTTAACTTAAAAAATAAAATCTCGAGTGTTTGAGATACTGTTATTTTGGGTTTTCTGTCAGCAAATGAACTAATTCTAAACATGACAGATGGTCGAGGAGGAAGGCACAGATCTCAGTGGAGAAGCGTTTTCTAGAGGAGAGTGAACACATATTTGCCTGTAAACAGCAGTAAGAAGCTTCAAGAACGCCAACAGTGGGTTCCAGGCCTTAGGTAAATGGGGGACAGGAGAATGAGCAGACTCCACTCGCAAGGGCTGTCACCCATTGTGTCCTCAGCTCCAGTGAGAAGGAGGAGAGGGCCCCAGCCATGGGGAACTCCTGTCAATGGAACAAGCTTCCTAGAAGGCAAAGCCGAAAGCCTTAAGAGCCAGGCAGTGCTGTAGTAGGAAGAGTTGGGAGCTGTGGAGTCAGAGTACTGTGTGGCTGAGTATAAGAAGGGTCCATATTGGATACAAAGGTCAAAAATGAGGCCCAGGGTCTCACCAGACCCAAAGTTTCCCAAGAGAGTTTAGCCATTTCCTGCTGTGATTGTCAGGCTGAAGCCGACTCAGGTTCCTTCCTGCAGCTGACTCCTGAGGGCAGGAGGGGGAGCTGGCCAGGGCTAGAAGGGAAGGGAGAGAGGACGTCCCCTCCTGCAGTGGGGGCCAGCATGCCGGGGATTAGGCAGGGGAGCGTCCCAGAGCTGAGAGCTCTTGAGCCTGGGACGGCCATATCCTTTCCAGGGGTCATGATCTTAGTCTCAGGTTTCCCATTTTCTTTCCTCAAGTATATTAGTCTTGTTTTTCTAACCTAATTTCCATAGTAACTTCAGAGGACCCTACTGTATGTTTCTATTTTGAAGCGCAGATCCTATTTAAGCATTGGAAAGGTAGATTCTGGACAAGCGTGTGGGCCTTGAAGAGGGACTTTTGTTTTTGTTTTTGTTTTTGTTTTTGTTTGAGACAGAGTCTCGCTCTGTCACCCAGGCTGGAGTGCAGTGGCACAATCTCAGCTCACTGCAACCTCCAACTTCCTGGTTCAAGCGACTCTCCCACCTCAGCCTCTAGAGTAGCTGGGATTACAGGCACATGCCACCATGTCCAGGTAATTTTGTACTTTTAGTAGAGTCAGGGTTTCAACATGTTGGCCAGGCTGGTCTCGAACTCCTGACCTCAGGTGATCCACCCTCCTCAGCTTCCCAAAGTCCTGGGATACAGGCATGAGCCACCACACCCCACCAAAGAGGGACATTTTATAGGAGGCAACCTGCCAGGAGGACTGCAGTGCAAAACTGGTCTGAGGAAGACCTGCCTACTCAGGCACGGTGGTGGGAAAGGAATTTAAGACTAAAATAGAAAGGGCAGCTCCAGAGATCAAAGGCTAACAAGAAGACAAGATTCTCTTTCACTAAGTGAAACGCAGGGGCCACATGTGAAAAGGGAGCCAGGTTCCTGAAGAGGTCCTAAGGCCGGAGGAGCTGGGCAGGGCTGCAGTTACCCTAACCAGTTTCACAGTGCAGACCACAACCTGCTTATAGGAACCCAATGTCAGTGTGGGTGGATTAATAATCAGGAATTCTTGCTGTTGGCACACACTCTTGAGCTACGGCTGCCTTGATTCCCCCCACCCAGGGTGAGAATTGGGCTGTGGGCTTGGGGCAGAATGGGCGAGGTGGGGTGGAACTGGAATGGGGCTGAGATTAGGTTTCTACAAGTGGGGAAGAAAAGGCCGGCAGAGGCCAAGGATCAGACAGGGCCAGACAGATTGTGCAGGAGCCTGCAGCCACAGCCATTGTCCTGAAACTCATTCCCCTTCTCTCTGTGAACCCCAGATGGAGGAATTTAGCCATGCTGCCAGGGACAGCTACCCAAGTCACAGGCGTGGTACCAGGCAAGAAGTAAATAGCCTCTTGAATGTAAACATGGACTCTAGAGCCAGGGTTCTTATTAGAATCCCTGGTGTGCTATGAAAAAAAACAAAACCAAAGCTTGTGCTCTGGCTGCACCCCAGAGCAATAAAATCAGACTCTCCAGGGATGGGAACAAGGCAGCAGTGGCTTTTAAAGCTCTCCAGGTGGGCCGGGCGCAGTGGCTCATGAGCCAGTCGCCCAGGCTGGAGTGCAATGGCACGATCTCGGCTCACCGCAACCTCCGCCTCCCGGGTTCAAGTGATTCTCCTGCCTCAGCCTCCTGAGTAGCTGGGATTACAGGCGCACACCACCACACCAGGCTAATTTTTGTTATTATGAGCTAATTTTGGCTCATGTCTGTAATCCCAGGCGAGTGGATCACAAGGTCAGGAGTTCGAGACCAGCCTGACCAACATTGTGACACCCCATCTCTACTAAAAATACAAAAATTACAAAAATTAGCCTGGTGTGGTGGTGTGCGCCTGTAATCCCAGCTACTCAGGAGGCTGAGGCAGGAGAATCACTTGAACCCGGGAGGCGGAGGTTGCGGTGAGCCAAGATCGTGCCATTGCACTCCAGCCTGGGCGACAGGCTCATGTGAGCATTGAATGTGCTTAGGCAGGCCCTGGCTCAGAAGAGCTCTTCAGCAAGTGCAAGCTGCTGTTATTTGTGGTAGTTAAGGATTCAGTTTGCAAATGCAAACCTGAATAGTGATGGCTCGCCTGTTTGGCTGTTTTGGGGTTTGTCAAATCTCACCCTTTTGCAAAGTTGAGTGATTTGTGGGGTGGGGAGGAGTCAGGTTCTACGGTGCTGATGGGAAATGCATGTTGGTATTTCTAAACAGGACAGGGTCAGAGAGAAAAGTAGGTCCCACTCAGGCTGATAATTATATCTTAAAATGAGAAACTACCTTTCCAGGAAATCATCTACTTTTCAGCATTTAATTTTTTTTTGTAAAAGTTTTATTGAGATATAATTCACTCATTTAAAGAGTATAATTCAATGGTTTTTAGTATATTCACAGAATTACACATTTTGTTTTGTTTTCATAAATCATATTCTGAGGGCTTGTTACATTTCTACTATATTTGGTGTTCCTGGTCTAGTCCTAGAAAAATGCTGTTTATCCAGCACTGATCTGCTCCAAACTTCAACATGCCCAAAATAGATGGTTCCTCAGGATGTGAACTGTGACCATTTGAACAGGGCACTGTTCTGAGTGTTATTTTCAAGTCCCTGTTACAGAGATCATGTCAGAAGACTAAGGCACCACCAGCAGCACCGGACTGGGTAAGCAAAGCTTCCCCTTGGCAGCCAGCTCCACGGAGGAGACAGAGAGAATGTTCTAGAATCATCCT
Source organism: Gorilla gorilla gorilla (assembly GCF_029281585.2). NCBI lineage: Eukaryota > Metazoa > Chordata > Mammalia > Primates > Hominidae > Gorilla > Gorilla gorilla. The sequence goes on along the minus strand of NC_073231.2, from coordinate 101,061,985 downwards.
TAGAAAGACATGGGAGGGCAGGGGCAAGAACAGCAGCCTCTCCCTAGCTCACATCTCACCAGGGTTGGCTAAGCAGTCCTCCCCTTGCCCCACGAGTGGCAGGACAGCTCCCAACACTTCCCTAGGCTTAAAGTACATGTGGAAGGGCGAGCCTCCCAGGATTCTCAAACGGAAGCAGCCTGCCAGGCTGAGCCATCCAGAAGGTGAGAGCTCCACGTGGGGACTGCTGGCTTTCAGTCAGGGGCCTCCACTCTCAACTGAGTCTCCCGTTCCCCCCGTCTGTCCATGGGACCCCTCCTCATCCTTTGTTTTTATTTAGCGTTAAAGTTCCTCTGAGCACTGTGTTGGCTCTCAACTTCTACAATTTTAGCCAGTTCTTTTTTCCTGCCATCATCGAGGTAGTTTTCAGAAGTGTGAGGGTGTGTGCACACTTACATGAACACATACACAGACCGACAAAGACTGTGCGCGATCTCCAAACACAACTAGCAGGCTCCACACCATAAGTGACACTTCCCTCCTAGATAGAGGTGGTGTCGCCACAAGGAATTGTGGGTAACAGGGGAGACAGCCTCGGCTGGTCAGGGTGGCACCAAAACCTCTCTCAACCACAGAAGGTTAAACCCACTTTAAACCAGTGCTTCCTTAACTGCTGAAAAGTTAAGAAGCACCTGATTAAAAATGTAAATTCCAAGAACCCATCTCCAACACCAAAAGCAGAATTTCCCAGAGAGGCCAGGCTGTGTCTTCAAGTGCCCCCAGGTGATTCTTACCAGAGGAAAGCTTTCTCTTTTTCAAAAAACTCAGACACCCCCCACTAGAGATTCCTCTGTTTTCACAGATGGGAGGGAAGGATGGGGAAGGCATAAAACTGGGGAGGGGCCACTAGACTGATGTTTTCCAAACACTCCCCAGGAGGGGTCTGATGTGCAGGAGAGCTTCAGCTGGGCTTTGTAATAATGATTTCTGTGAAGTTTTCTTTCTTCTGAATAAGGTTTTCATCATCATACCTTTTTGAAAAAGCTCTGAGTTATCAAATGCTGTACTATGCACCGATGAGGCATTTCATGCACATGCTGGCATTCAGTCCTCTCAACACTTTTTGTTGGTTCTACTGGTGTCCCCATCTTCCAGACGAGGAAATCAAGACAGGTTAAATCGTTTGCTTCAGGCCACTTGGCTGAGAAGCAGCAAACCTATTTCCAACAAATCCCAGGCCAGCCGCTGAGTGCCACATTGCTGTGCTCAGCCTGCCCGCGAGGGCCCATGGGGACAGGGTTGTTCTGAGAGCTATGGGGCGCTATTGGTCATATCCCAAGGCCAGTTCCCCAGGAGAAAATGGGGATCCTTCCAAAAGTGTGCACAGCTGCTTTGTACTGGCATGGTGGGCTGTGTTGGAAATACCTTTAGGCCAGTAATTCTTAGCTGACGATACATCAGTATCATCTGGGATCTTATTAAAAATGCAGATATCTAGGTCCTAGCCACAGAGATTCAAACTCAGTCTGTCTGGGAGGCAGTTCGGGAATCCGCTTTTGTATAATTATAGCCAGTGATTCTGAGGCAAGCAATTGGAAGGGACTGCGCCGAAGAAAAGAGAGAGAAAGTCCTGAGTGAGGAAACCCCCCCGCCATCAGGATAAGCACCCCTCTTTGAGGGCAGGGGAGGCTGCATCCTGTATCATATTTTGTCCTTTTCTCCATATCCAGATAGTTTTGCTTCTCCTTTAAGACCCACCTCCCATGTCACACTTGCTCTGTGCCATCCTTCTCCGTGGCTTCAGGAAGCATTCACCTCAGGAATTTCATAGACCTTTAAATCCAGGCTGTCCTTGGATTTAAAGGCAAAATCCAGGCACTGGTGCGTTTTCTTTAACCTGTTGGCTCAAATGGTAGTTTTCTCTGCCTAAATCTCTGTGGGTAACTTATTCACCTCGAGGTGAATAAGTTACAAGTCCTATGCTGCTGTCTGCTGAGCTGCAGCTGGACAGCCCAAAAGCTGGAGAAAGCCCAGCTGCTGAGCTGAGGCTGGGTGGCCTGAGCAGATGTCCAGAGACTGGCAGGCACTGTTCATGCTCCAGAGGTGATATGCCCATGCCCCACACCCACACAGGCCAAGGCTCCAGGCCCCTTGAGAACAGTGGCTCTGCCAGACCCTTTTCTGAGCTGCCTGAGCCGAGTCCAGTGTTAGGGACGTGGTGAGCACTAAATCACAGCATGGAGTGTGACAGCTCCAGTCATGTGGCAGCAGCTGCCAGAGGGCTCTGTGGGCAGGATCAAGGGTGGTGCCGGGTTCCCCAGAAGGGATACTGAGGGTGATTATTGGCATCCTCCTTAGGTGTAGGAGGCACTTGCCTGCCACATGTTTGCCAGCTGTGTTCATTCCCTGGGGCTGCGGCAACAAATTACCACAAACTTGGTGGTTTCCAACCACAGAAATTTATTCTGTCCAGAAGTCCAAAATTAGCATCACTGAGCCGAAATCAAGGTGTTAGCAGGGCCACACTCCCTCCAAAGCCTCTAGGGGAGAAGATTCCTTGCCTTTTCCAGCTCCTGGGAACCCTAGGCATTCCTGGATTCGTGGCTGTATCACCCCAATCTCTGTCCCCATTTTCCCATGGCCATCTTCCCCATGTGTCACAGTTCCCTCTTCTTTCTCTTATAAAGACAGTAGATTCAGGCTGGGTGTGGTGGCTCATGTCTGTAATCCCAGCACTTTGGGGAGGCTGAGGTGGGAAGATCCCTTGAGCCCAGGAGTTTGAGACCAGCCTGGGCAACATGGTAAAACCCCAACTCTACACAAAATACAAAAATTAGCCAGGCCTGGTGGTGCACACCTGTAGTCCCAACTGCTCGGGAGGCTAAGGCGGGAGGATCTCTTGAGCTCAGGAGGTGGAGGCTGTGGTGAGCTGAGATGGTGCCACTGCACTCCAGCCTGGGCAACAGAGAGACCCTGGATTTAGAACCACCCTAAATCCTAGATGATTTCATCTCGAGATTCTTAACTACATCTGCAGAAGTAGCTCATATTCACAGGTACTAGGACATATTTGGTGGGGGCGGGAGGGGGGCAGACACAATTCAACCCACTGTGCCAGCCTTGCACTAAATCAACATCAGTGGTTAAGTACTTCCTCTCTCCAACCCCTTCCGCATGCAAATCTTTCAACACCTAATGCCAGTACACCTCTGCTTTCACCATGGATGGGCCTGCCTTGGTGTCAGTTTTGCCTCATTGCAGGCCTCCTCTCCAGCCATGAGGACAGCAGGGGATGTGGAGGGCCAAGAGGGACAGAAATCCTCCTGCACCAAAAGGATGATAAAATGAGCACCAAACCAGCTCACTGAGCTGAGTATGCCCAGGGTTGTGCCAGAGTCAGAACCCAGTGCATGCACGGGAGCCAAGGCCATGGTCAGGTGCCCTTGCCCCACTGACTCATGTAGTCCCCTGTGAGCAGCATGTGCTACCAGCAGCTATGCCTCTCCTGCTCAAAGGGCACCCACATCACAAAAGGCAGTTGTGATATAGACCAGGCTGCAAAGGCCTGCCCTTCAATCCCCCTCCACCACCTTCTGTGCAATCTGGCCTGCTACCACTCATTTCACTTCTCTGAACCTTAATGTAAAATCAGCCTAGTGATAATACCTATAGGCTTAAATCCTTTCTCCAGCCAAGCATCAATAAGTAAATGCATTCTTCCTCACAGCTTTATGGAGCAGGCTAAATGAGTGAGTGTGAAAGCTCCAGGCCCACAGTAGGCATTGCATCAACTTCCTATGTGGAATAAAAAGCATCTGACAACACCGCAGGTGTGTCATTCAGTATTCACTGGCTTTGGACACACTCCTTATCTTTAACCTGCACCTGCACACTGGAAACTCCAAAATCTCTATCTTCCTCCTGCATATCTGACTGCCTGGCCCACCTCCATAGTCAAATACCTCATCCCCCACCCCTCACCTGCTCCTTCCCCTGTCAGCTGGTTCTAAAGGAGTAACGCTGCCAGTCCAAACACCTCACTGTCCCATCACCTTCTCCTTCTCCTTTACCCCCAAATCAGTCACCAAGTGCTATTGATTCTTCTTCCTTAATATTCCTCCAACCTCTTTCCACCTCCTTATGTCCACCTTGTCTTCACATGTTTAAGGCCACATCATTTCTCACCTGACATATTGCAACAGCTTCCCTTCTTAGTCCAGTCCCTAACTTATGTTGACAAGACTGACATTTCTAAGATATGGATCTGATCATCTGCCAGGATGGTATAGAGCCTGTGGGCAAAAGCCCAAATTCCTCAGCAGGGCTGCAAGGCCCCTGTGACTAGCCCAGCCTATCCCTCCAGCTGAATCCCCCCTCCTCCCCCTAAACCACAGCCACACTGAGCCCCACCCTCTCTCATTTCTGCATGACTTTGCTAAGCTGTTGCCTTTGCCTAGAACATTGTTTTATCCATTCCTCATGATTAATGTTATTGACCCTTATTCAACCTCCAAGACTTAGCTCCTTCAGAAGGCCTTCCTCACCTTCTCTCTCCAGGCTATTATAGCATCTTTTTCTGTGCTTCACACAACATTTACCAAATTATGTCATAAATGCCTATTACTTATCTGTCTGCCTCACAAGCCACATATTCCCATCCCCTGCCCCAGACTGTGAGCTCTTGGAAGTTAGGGACTGTGTCTCTTCTCTCTATATTCCCACCAAGCACCTGGCCCAATATCTGTCAATAGCCAGTGCCTTGATAAATGTTTGTTTAGTCTTGAATGCCAAGGACAAAGCAACAGGATGTTGCAAGATATAGAGCCTGTGGTTGATTTTTATTTAAAAATACCATGTTATACCATGAACAAAATGTGAGAAACATCCTCAATAATGTTTTGTTGGAACATACCAAAGTGTTCTTCGTGTGGCCATCTCTTCCAAGAGCTTAACATGAAACTCGACATGGTGAAGGGCTTCTGCTAGGAGACTGGGCTAATGTAGTCCTTCATAGAACTTTCTGGGATCAGCATCAATACATACAAGAATCATTGCTTAAAAAAAGTAGTCAAATAGCATACCCTTAGGAAGCCAAGATTTTGATAGGATCTAGATCACTATCAGCTCAAGGTTAAATTTCCTGAGTAGGGCTCAGAGAACATACATCCTGTGTGGTTGGTTAGAGAAGAATCAAGTGTTTGGGATAGCAGGTGTACAGGTAGCATGGATACATTCTATTTGGAAGGCTGAGCAGCCTGTTAAAGAGATGAGGCCTGCCCTATCTCCAGCTGTATGTAGGTCACAACCTCCTTTACAGAAACCCTGCACTTCGGTTATGCTGGATATTCACTTTCTCTAAATACATCTTGCACTTTTCCTTACCTCTGACATTTTCTGGAAGGCACCTGAATGCCCTCTCATTCTAATTTTTACTTAGCAAGGCTCTATTTATATGCCAAGGTCCAACTCATTGTGATAGAGTCATGAAGATAATAATCCCTGTTATCTGTTTCTTCCACATTAAATTTTTGGCTGAGCACTTGGCCACCTGGCTATCGACTACATTTCCCCATCTCCTTTGTAATTAGATGTGGCTAAATGACCAAGTTCTGGCCAACAGGATATGTGAGCCACTTCTGGGTCCGGGCCCTAAAGCACCTGTTGTATATTCCTCCATCCTGTCCGCCCAGCCCATAAGCTGGAACACTAATGTGGCAATGACCAAGTTTTAGCCATAGAGATGAGGCCAACACCCTGTGGAACACTGGAGCAAAGTAACAAGATAGAGCAGAACTGAGTCCCCGAATGATCTTGTGGAACTGAGCTATCCCAGCAGCCTCAACTGCCACCTACATCTGCACCGTCACCGGAGAGAGAAATACAATTATATTTTAAGACTGATCTTATATAAATCACTGTGTTTTTGGGGTCTCTACACTTTAACTTAGTTATTCATACATCATTTCCTCTGGGAAGCTTCCCTAAGAGCTCTGTCTGAAGTCCCGATGTGCGTGTTTGGTGCTAATGCTCTCACCACACTCCACATGGTATCACAGTGACCTCCATGCATGTTAGTGTGTCCCTAGTGGACTATAAGATTCCTGAGGGCAAAGGCCACACCAGTTTCATTTTTCATATCCCCCAGCGTAATTAGCACAGTGTCCTGTGCATGGAAGTCATATTTGTTGAAGAAATAAGAGAATAAACAGTACTTGCCACTCAAATACTCTTTTTAGAGGTGAAACAAAGATAGCAGCAGCAAAGTCAATACACACCATAGTTAAACAGAAACAAGAGAGAAATCAGCTGGCAAATTAGAGGCCCGGTGTGCTGAACTGGGGATGCTAATTCTCCAAAAATAAATGTATTGTGGCAACAAAGCCTGAGGAGACTTAGGGGAAAACACAGATAGTTACTGCAGCCCTGGATCAGAGCCTTCCCTCCACTCAGTGACCCTGTGTCCCTCAGAAGACCCAGGTGGAGGTGGCCATGTGCTGTCAGCACCTGGACTATCACTTCTGCAGACTAGACAACCATGCTGTGGGCACTTGTCCATAGAGCCAGACCTGGAAATATAGTTTCTCAGAGGTACCCGGAGAGGGGCACCAACTGTGTTCTCCCAGGCCATCCCAGAAAAGTGGAAGAAGAGAGCATTTCACAGACCATGAGGAAAACACTCAGCCATAAGGGTGTAGGGCCTGGGGCCAGACTGTCGGGTTTGAAACCCAGCTCTGCCGGTTATCAGCTGAGCAACCTTGGATGAGTGACTTCACCTCTCTAAACCTCCATTTCCTCACAGAGATGATAATATTGCCTAGTAGTGAGGTTGTTGCAGGATTGAATTTATACATTAAGGCATGCTTTGTTCCCAAAATGGGTATTTTGGGTAACCCTTTGTGCAATAGAGCAAACAAAATACCAATTTTCCAGGTTTAAAAAAAAGAACCTGAGGCTCAAAAAGATTACATGATTCTCCAGAGGTCCCGGTCAGAGATCAGGCCCCAGGCTCTCCCTCTAAACTGTATGCTACTGGGGAGCTCTGCAGCCTTTACCTGGGTGCTCTCATCTTGGGTCCTGGCCTCAGGAGGGAGCAGCCCCAGGAGGCTGAGAGCTGAGGGTGCTGTAATGCCCCCCTCCTGTTTCAGTGGTTTCTCAGGAATTGAGGGTGAGGAGCCCGATCTCTGCGGGCACCACCTACCTATCGCCCATCCCCAGCAGGCCCCAAGGAGCTGAAACTTCTGTCAGCCTGGGTCTGGGCCAAGAGGATGGGACAGGGGGCACCAAGAAGATGCCTGTATATTTGCTGATAAAAACGGATGAAAATATGTGAGGGGACCTGAAAGGCATGGATGACACTGTGAGCACGTGTTAAAAGAAGGGATGCATGAGGAAGTGTAAAGGAGAACATGGAAAAAGTGCTTGGGCAGGGCCGGAGCACAGGTGCTTCCTGAGGTGTCCTGGCCCTTCAGCTGAGGTAATAGGAATAAAGCCAGGCTCTGTGTGAGAGACAGCAAGAGAGAGAGAGAGAGAAAAGCAGAGACACAGATGTGAGTGGTAGACAGAAATAGAGACCCGATGTCAAGGAGACATACAGTGAGAAAAGGAAGGATGGAGGGAGAAGAGAGAAAGAAGGGAAGGGGAAGAGAGGGGCAAGAAGAAAGAGAGAAACAGAGGAGAGAAGAGAGACAGAGAGCCACCTAGCACCCCCAAAGCTGTGGCTGCCTTCACCATGTCTGACTTTCAAAGTGCCATCCCCTTTGCCCCCACAAACAAACAAAAAGAGAACAGCGGCTTCTATTCCTGAGGAATGTGCTGGAATGTTCTGATCGCTGGGTGCTGACTGGTATCCTCAACCTTGGGTCCTGGCTAAGGACTCCATTCCCCACTTTCCTTTCTCTTCCTGACAAGACCCCCTCCCTCTTCCCTGAGCTCTCTTTCTTCCATGAGGTTGAAGAAAAATGCCGTCGTGGTCCCCTGCCTGCTTACTCAGTGTGTCAAGCAGGAGTTCTTGGCTCCAGTGTGCCATGGAGGGCCTTGGAAAGAGGTCACATACCATTCCCATCCCCAGGTGAGAGTCACATAAAAACCAAGGTCCAAGGTCCAGGCCACACCGCATGCCCACCAAAGGTGGAGAGGCCTGGAAGCTCCTCTGACCCTCAGGGACTCCACCATCTTCCAGGGCCCAGCAGACACAGCAGTGACTGCAATCATGGCTCCTCTCTAGCCTGAAAGAGTGCTGTCCCTGGAAAGGGCTGGCAGCTCTCTGGCCTGCTATTTCCAGTCCCCCCCCCCCACCCACCCACCCACCCCCACACACACACCCTCGGCTGCAGGTCTCTGAGGCCCCTGGAGCTTGGCAGCTTCACACTTCAGCCCATGAACTTCCTTCCAGGTCAGGCTAGACTCCAGGCCAGGTTCCTCCACTGCCCTTGCGTTGACTACAGGAGAAACTTGAGCCAACACCTGACCTTGGGCTAGCTCCCTCCTCACATCTGCTTTGGAGATTCCAGTCTCCTCCTGCCCAGGCCTGTCTCTTAGCAGGGCCAGCAGGACGGGCTGGGGAATTCCTGCACCCCAACAGCTGCATCCCCAGCTCAGTACCTGTACAACATGAATCCACCCCCATCGTCAATAAGCGTCTTTCAGAGCTGCTAGCTCCCTCTGGGGAAAGCCCTTTCCACTCGTTCTTTGAGGCCCAAAGCTGATTCTGAGTCTAATTATAACTGTATTCCCAGCAGGTGTGACACAAAGCAGGTGCATAATAAAGATTCCTGGATGGATGACTCAATTTCTGACTCCTGGAATTCTATAGGCCATTTTTTAAAGTCCTCTTTTGTCCAACTCCCGTGCAGCTCAGCCTCTTCCTACCATTTCTGCCACTGGCACGGGAGCACTGAGGACCCTTCTTGACCTCCTGGATCAGAAAGGCAGAGGAAATGCTGGGCAGAAGTCAAGGTGTCAGTGGGCTGCCCTCCCTACGGAGGCTCCAGGGGAGAATCTATTCCTCGCCTCTTCCAATTGCTGGTGGCTGATGGCACACCTTGGCTTGTGACCACAATACTCCAATTTCTGCCTCCATTGTCACACTGACTTCATTTCTTCTGTGTGCATCAAATTTCTCTCTGCTCTGTGATTGCATTTAGGGCCCCTGGGTCAGCAATGTCATAAAAGACCCCAGTTCTTCCCCTGTCTCCTCTCTGCCATCTTTGGGGTGTTGATTTAACCCTTAAACTAATTTTCCTTATGGCCACAAGATAGCTGCCACTGTGTCAAATATTACATGCAGTCTCAATGAAGGCCAGAGATAAAATAGAATCATCTCATCCTCGCCTCTGTCTTAAGAATAAGGGAACCTTTCGCAGAAGCCCTCTAGAAGAATGCCCCCTTTCATGCTTCCTTGGTCCTAATGGGTCACATGTCTATTCCTAAGCCAGTCCCTGGCAAGAAGAATGGAACGACCACCTTTGGCTTCCATTATGAGGATTCGCTCTCTAGGGTGGGAACATCCATACACTTATGTCAAGGAGAACAGATACCTGTTGGGAAGGAGGAAAGAGGGACAAGCGCTGGGCAGGCAACCCAGGGACCCTGCAGCAGTCTCCGTGACAACTTCTCTTCCTGGTGCCTCTGCAACTCCGATCATTTTTTCTTGGTGTCCTCTTTCTCTGAAGGTACCCTGAATTTTTATTTCCTTGAATGTTTTATGCCCAGACTTTTTCTGGTCTTACTCCATACCCTCTCCCTGGCAGTCTCATTCACCCCTGTCACTTTAATTTCCATGTATAATCCTGAATAACAGCAATGGGGATACATTCTGAGAGATGAGTTGTTAGGTGATTTCATTGCTGTATGAACATCATAGAGTGAATTTACACAGACCTAGATGTTCTAGCCAACTACACACTAGGCTGTGTGATGTAGCCTATTGTTCCTAGGCTACAAACCTGTATAATACATTACTGCACTGAATACCGTAGGCAACTTTAACACAGTGGTAAGTTTTTGTGTATCTAAATGGAGATAAACATAGAAATGGTACCGTAAAAATATGGTAGAATCATCCTATGGGACCATATGCAATCTGTCGTTCAGTAAAATGTTGTTATGTGGCACATGACTGTATATGTCCAGAAGTCCAAATCTATATCTCCTGCTCTTACCTCTCTCTTGAGCTTTGGTGCCAAATATAAAACTATCTGCTTCTGACATGAAGCCCCAAGAGATCCTCAAACTCAATGTGTCTAAAACAGAACCGCCTTTCCCTTCCCAACTTTCTCAAAGTTGTTCTTCCTCTCTCTTGTGTCTGTAGTTTGTGTTAGTGGAATCACCTTCCACTCTTGACTACTCCTTCTACCACATCAAATTAGTCATCAAGCCCTGGGACTCAAGGCTGAAATCTCGAACTCACCCATCCTCCCTATCCTTATACAGCGCGTGGGTTGGAGCCTCATCATGTCTCTCCTGGTGCATCACAACAGCCTCTCACCGGCCACTTTACACAGCCACCAGAACAATATTTCCAAACCACAGGTCACATTATGCCCCTCCTTACCCACATCCCCCAGCTTCTGAAGACATCCACTGGACCTTCCATGAGCAGGTCATGCCTTGGCCACACCTTCGCCTCACCCCTTGTCCCCCTCACTCTGCATTCCAACAACAGTGAGCTTCCATAAGACGCCACCTCTCTGAGTCTTTGTGCATGCTGTTTCCACTGCCTGGTATGCCCTGCAAACTTCTATTCTTCCTTTAAAACCTGACTTAGTCATCACCTCCTCCAGAAAACCCTCCCAGATTCCCCCCTTTTAAAGTGAACCAGTGACTCCTCTGTGCAACAGCTTTCTTCATTCATTCAATAAACATTTCCTGAGTACTTACCATGTGCCCAGCACTGGGTTACAACAAGGAACAAGACTGACACAGTTCCTGCCCTGCAGGAGGGAGAGGAAAAGGAAACACAGGTTTCTAAGATTGTCGAACAACAGCAATTGGCATAATGAAGGGAAGGGCCTCGAGGAAGACTTTCAGGGGCACCTGAAGTATAACTAGGAGCTTATCAGAGGAAGGGGAGAAAGGGGTTCAGGCACAGGGAACAGCATGTGGCAAGGCCTTGACGTGGGAAGGAACATGGTACATCTGGGAAATGTCAAGATGACAAGTCTGAACCTTGTACACACTTAACTTGTTGGGCTCCTTGTACTGGGTTCACCTGCCCATCTGCCCTACCAGGAGGAACCCCTAGAGAGTGGGCTTCACATCTGACTCACCTCTGCCCCTTACCAGCCACAGGACAGTGCCCAGGGAGAGCTCAGGACATTTCTGATGAAGTGAAAATGGACCTAACAAAAGTATCACTTGCTGTTATGCTCGGGGTTGGGGTCCAGTCCCAGCTGAGGTCCGAAAAGAGGACATGGATGAGCAGATAGCTGAAAGAACACTCGGGGTGCTGTAGGCAGGTGAAATGTAATTTTATTCAGCAGCTCTCTCATCAGCAGCTTACACTAGCTCGTTTACACTGTTCACCTTTATTTTGGCTGCCTGCTCCAGCTCGGCGGCTCCTCTCAGCAGCCAGCTCCCACACACACCTGCGTGGCCAGCTCTCCCTTGCCTTCAGGGTCAGCAGCTGAACTCTTTCTCTCTCTGGGCATGAGTAGGCTGAGCTGTGTCCTGGCTCCCCCATCCATCTGCAAAGACCGACAGCTCTGGCTCTCTCTCTCTTTCTCTGGGTGCAAGTGCACCTGTACAGAGTCAGCAGGGCAATTATAGCTTTTACAGACACTAGTGGCATCGGGCCACATGGCTACATGGCTGTGATAACAAGTGGAGTTATTTGCCTGCACTCTAAACTCACTGAGTCATGCAGGCCTGGATATCCACCTCGGCCTGTTCTTGACCAAAGCACATCCATATACCTTACACTTGTAAACTGGGAGGCTCTCTGTCCAGGCAAGCTTATCCTCAGGGAAGGGGTTGGGATGGAACTCCCTTTCCCCACCTCGTGTTCATGCCCAGACTCCCCAGCAGGCATCTGGCCTCATGGGCAGCAGGAGTGACACTGCCACCACTGACCCCTCAAGGACAGTGCTATGTTGGTGGCCCTCCCCACCGCCCCAAATTCATATGTTGAATCCCTAATCCCCACTGCGAAGGTATTAGGAGGTGTGGCCTTTGGGAGGTGATTAGGTCATGAGGGTGGAGCCTTCACAAATGGGATTAGTGCCCTTATAAGAAAAGACATAAGAGAGGTGACCTCTCTGTCCCCATGTGAATAGACAGTGAGGAGTCGGCTGTCTGCAAGCTGAGAAGACAGCCTTCCCCAGAACTCAACCCTGCTGGCACCCTGATCTTGGAATCCCATTCTCCAGAATTGTGAGAAGTGAACGTCTATTGTTTAAGCCACCCAGTCTATGGTATGGTGTTATAGCCTGAATTAGACAGACAGCCACCTGCTGATACATCCCTTCAGGCTCCTCTGCCCAGCAAAAGGACATGCAGATCCACCCCATGAGAGAGCTGCAGATGGGAGGATGCTGGATCTTTCTGGACCCCCCTACCCCACTCCACCCCTGCACCCCTTCCTCAGCCCCACCACCTGGCCCCTGCCCACTCGAGTGTACCAAAGACGGCCTGTCCTCTCCTCTCTGAAAATGCGAGGTCCAGGCTGCTCTTTCACATATTTGACACAGAGCCATGTGCCACCAAACCAGCTCATCCCGGCACTTTAAAGGAGGGCCACAGATAAAGGCAGAATAAAGCCTGGGCTTCAGGATCCAGGCTGGGTTTTTGGTTGAGCCAATCCCAGCACCACAGAGGCCCGGAGTGCCACCACTGGAAAGAGGCTTGTTGATCACCCCGTTTTCCCCCACTTCAGACCAGCAGATGGAGGAGGCCCAGAGATGCCTTCTGATCTGTGAAAACTCAGCGATCCAGAGCAGAAGTTCACCCAAGGCCACCTGAATCGCCACGCAGGACTCTGCCCAGTATTCCACAATAGCTCTTGGTGCCCACAGGTGATGAATCAGATAAAAGGGAGGCAAAATAGACAAAGATTTTGCCCAGGGCCCCTAGGAGGCAGAGGTGAGACTCCCAGGGAGGGCAGCCCATCCAGGCTGGGGACAGTTAAGCCCTGCAGGAAGGAAAATGCGGACTCTGTACCTACCCAACTCCCACACCAGCTGGGTATTAACAGGACTTGAGCCGAGAGGTCCTGGAATTATACTCTGCTGTACTCCCGCCTGTACCTGGGGACTCTTTACCTGGATGGTCCAGGATACCCGATCAAAGCAATGATGACATCAGGGCAACTTACGAGAATATCTGAAGGATATCCCCTCTTATCCACTTTTTGAGGTTCCAGTTACCTGTGGTCAGCTGTAGTTTGAAAATATTAAATGGAACATTCCAGAAAGAAATAACTTATAAGTTTTAAATTTTGCACCATTCTGAGTACTGTGATGAAATCTCGTGCTGTCCCACTGCGTCTTGCCCAGGATGTGAGTGGTCCCTTTGCCCAGCATCTCCACACCGTAGATTCTACCTGCCTGTGAGGCACTTAGTAGCCACTTAGTAGCCAGCATCACTGTCAAATCAAAAAAACATAGTAGGCCGGGCGCAGTGGCTCACGCCCGTAATCCCAACACTTTGGAAGGCCAAGGTGGGAGGATCTCGAGACCAGCCTGGGCAACACAGTGAGGCCCTATCTCTATTAAAAAAAAAAAAAAAAAAAAGAAAAGAAAAAACATGGTACAGTATATATAGGGTTCAGTACTCTTGGAAGTTTCAGGCATCCGCTAGGGGTCTTGGAACCTATCCTGCATGGATAAGAGGGGCCTACAGTATACAGGTCCCTAGAACAATAAGCCAAAAAGGCATTTGGAACCACTGCGGGCAGGGGAGTTCCATTAAGAGGGTGATGTGGAGTAGGCGTGTGTATAGACAAGCCTACTATATGCAGACACCCAGCCCCTTTCCATTTTCTTTGATCTTTCTTTTTCACGATCTGCTTGGAGACAGAAGACAGGTGCAGCAGCTTCAGGTCCCGGGGAGTTTAAAAAGCAAAATTTCCCACGTTTTGTAGGCTGCCAGCCTGAGGCTCCTTCTTACCTGACCTTTCCTTATGTGGCATCTGACCTTTTAAAATGATCTTCCCTTGTCTCCCAGCAAGTTGTTCTGCTTCTTCCACTAACCCCTGCCCTCCCCATGGGAGAGTGACTAATCAGCACTGTTCAGGAGGAGATGGGGCACCCATCAGAATGCCCAGGGGGCCCTCGAACCCGGGCCCTAGTGAGGATGGGCTCCCTGCTCCTCCGTGTGCCACTACAACATGAGAGTCAGGTCTGGGATCTGCTTTGGCGACGCGAGTGGAGGTCTGCTGAGGAATGGGCTCTAAGGGCAAAAGGAGGTGGTTCTTAGACTTTCCATAGTAATGGAGGCTCCCACCCATGGGCATGACAGCTTTCCCTATGAACTGGAGTCCTCGTCAACACCTCTCCCTGAATTAGAAGTGTTTAGGACCACGTGTCTTCTCCCCAACCAGGCTCCTCAGTGAGGGAGTGACCAGCTCCCTTCAGGTTTCCATCCCCTTCATGAGTATGGCAGATAGCCACCTCCTGATCCCCACTACCTGTGGCTGCCACTGATACAGAAAAGAGGGAGGGGCACTTTGCTACCGGATCCAGGACTCTGAAATGAGGAGATGATCCTGGATTATCCAGGTGGCCCTAATAAGGCAGAGGCACACACAGGAGAGGAGAAGGTGATGTGACCACGGGGGCAGAGACTGCGACCACAGCCAAGAAACACTGCAGCTGTCAGAGGCTGGAAGACATGGATTCTCCCCTAGAGCCTCCAGAGGGAGCGCAGCCTGCCAGCACCTTGATTTCAGCCAGTGACACTGACTGTGGACTTCCAGCCTTCGGAACTGTAAGAGAAGAAATGCCTGCTGTTATAAGCCACCAGGTTTACAGTAATATGTTACAGGAGCCACAGGAAACTAAGTCAGTGAGTAGCCTCATAAGATTCTTTTCTATTTATTCATTCAACAAACATTTAGCAAGTGCCACACATGCCAGGCACTGTCATAGGTGGCAAGATGCAGCTGTGAACAGGACAGGGCAGGCCCTGCTCCATGGAGCTGCAGCCCAGTCAGATAACTGCCTGAAAGAGTGGTGCTTCCAATAATTATGGACGAGCATCACAGGTAAGCAGGAAGCAAAAATGGCAGCTAAAAAAACCACACAGACATCCATAAAATAGTGCCAATTCCTGTACAAATTATATACAAATGCACTTGTGAAGACAGATGTCACCTTCAGAGAAAACACAAGGCTATCTAGATCCCAGCTGCACCCCAGAAAGCCTGAAGGAACAGTACAGGTCAGAGGGTGTGGGCAGAGTCCCAGACACACTGCCTTTCTTCCCCTTCAGGGGGTTCAGCCTCCTGCAGAGGAGCCAGGTACAGCCATCGCCATTGCAGCTGCAGCCCCACAGAAATGGCCTAACCCCCCAGGGAAGGCCCCTAAAGGAAAGCACCCTGAAAGAGTGGCTTTCCAATGTTTACACAGAGATTGCATGGAATTTACACCAAACTTCAGGGTGAGGTCATGACCCTGGGCGAAGGCTTGCTTCAGATGAATCAAAACATGTTGGACCTGAGACTCCAGCAAACAGCCTGCTTTCCCACAAGTAAGTTGGTCACATCAGGTGGGCAGTGACCTCATGTAATCGCCCAGTGTGGTGTACTCCACAACAGGTCATCTCCAAAGCTGCTTAAGCTCCCTGCACAACCCTGGCATTACCAGATACCTGATTCTGCAAAATATCTGCTGATCTTCTTGGCCACAGGACTCGCTCTGTCTGAACAACCTGGGAGGAGGAGTCAGGGTGTGGCAGGGTGAGGGAAGTGGCCAGGACCCTCCACATGTTGCCCCTGCTCCCTCATCCCATGACCCTGGTGAGCCCCAACCTCCAGGCCAGGCTTAACAACACCCCTTCTTTCCACCTCTTTTGAGGATTAAATGAGACAACAGACGGAAATACACTGAAAAGTGTTAGGTGCTAAACCCAGGCCAAGTGATATTTTTAACCTGGAACTACTCAGTTGCCTCTGAAAGCAATGAACTCTATGCTGTCTTTGCAGGTACAAAAAGAAATCTTCCACTAAACTGTGTTTCAGTGGCTACAACTATGTGTTAGCTAATTCTTCCACCCTCTCACTACCTCCAGCTGCTCCAAGTATGCAGCTCTGTGGCAGTTTCAAGAGTAGGGTACTGTGTAGTAAAGAATTGACCTTATCCAGAGATGTCCAGAGGTTCCTGGGAGGCACCTCTAAGCCCTGGGGATGTCCTGCCTGATAAGAGTGTCTTTGTTTGCCTGGGGAGTCTTGAACCACATTGAATAGCCTAACAGCATGATTTATGTTGGGGACTTTGAGCCGCATAGTATCAGCTCCACCTCCAGAAGGGCTGGAGATTAAAGGTCAGTCACACAAGTAGTCCACCATGTCTACCTGTCTGAGACCCAGTAAAAACTCTGTACACAAAGGCTCAGGTGAGGCTCCTTGGGTGGCAGTACTCCACGTGTACTGTCACATATCCTGGCCAGGAAAAGTTGGCGCTGCCCATGAGTCTACTGGGAGAGGACAACTAGAAGCTTCCCTTTCGGGACTTTCTGCTCCATGCACTTCTTCCTTTGGCCCATTCCTTCCACTGAAACTATAAGTGTAACAGCTTTCAGTTGGTAAGTCCTCCTGCTGATTTATCAGATCTGAGGGTGGCCAGACCTGATCCCTTCCCACTCCCACCACCCCTCAACAGATAATTGGCGTCAGAAGTGAGGTGATCCTGGGGACAGCCTTGCACTCTGTAACTTCTTAACTCTTTTTGTGCCACAGATGCCTTTGGCAGTCTGGTGAAGCTGTGGACTTTTCTGAAGATGATTATTAAATGCACAAAATAAAATATATAGTATTCAAAAAAACCAGTTATGTTGAAATGTAAGTATCAAAATATGTGTTTCTTTATTAAGATATTAAATAACGAGTTATAGTAGAGATTTACTATCTACCATAATTTTGAAGTAGCAACAAACACCCAATATTTCAAGATATCTGCAACAACTATAAAGAGATGCAGATTTAAACCAGGCATGGTGGCTCACACCTGTAATACCAGCACTTTGGGAGGCCAAGGCAGGGAAATCACTTGAGGTCAGGAGTTCGAGACCAGCCTGGCCAACATGGTAGAACCCAGTCTCTACTAAAAACACAAAAATTAGTCGGGCATGGTCATGGGCACCTGTAAATCCAAATACTCAGAAGGCTGAGGCAGGAGAATTGCTTGAACCCAGGAGGCAGAAGTTACAGTAAGCCAAGATGGCGCCACTGCACCACTCCAGCCTGGGTGACAGAGTGAAACTCTGTCTCAAAAAAAAAAAGAAAAAAAAGATGTAGATGTATATTAGTGTCAACGTCAGAGGTGATGTATTTTGTTTCCTACATTCATAATTGAAATTAATTCTAAATTTCAGTTAGAGGTTATTGGAAATAAAGGTCTAATTTTTTTTCTCATCCAAGGTCACAAACCCCATAAATTCTATCCCCAGACCACCAACAGGTCCATGAGCACCAGATTAAGAAGCCTAGTCTAGGACTTGGGTGATTATCTCACCCTTCCTAGCAGCTTAAGTAGAGCTGTCACTGTCAATGTTGTTTTTAATGATACTAATCGTAGCTAATCCTCATTGAGCATTTGCTCTATGCCCAGCACAATGAATGTGAAAGTGCCATACACATATGAACCATTATTTTTATGTCATATCACTTAACGAGCTTTCTGATTGAGTTAGGAAAACAAGAGCTGTCGCTTTTGGCATGCTTAATATGGGCGAGGCACATACCAAGCACTTACAATGCATTCTTTCATTAGGCCTCACGGCAACCTGATGAGGTGGAACTGTTATTCCTCCCATTTTATAGACAAGGAAAGTGAGGCTTTGAGAATTTAAACAACTTACCCAAATGATAAGGATAGTAACTGGTAAAGCAAGATATTCAAATCAGGTGTCTGACTCAAGACAGAGCACAGCTCACAAAAGTTAGCAGAATGGCACTCGGCAAACCAGGATGGCCATGGCGGTGCCACTCGATGACCTGACCACAGTGGTCCTGTGTCCAGACAGAAAAGACTGACCACTGAATGGAAATAGAGATAACTCAGCACAAGGTCCTGAACTGCATGGATTAATAAGTCAATGATTACTGAGGCTGTGGGGAAGTTTCTGTGCTAATCATTAGTGTTCCGATTCCAGAACCATGGGGGTCATGAAGATTAACCTGCTCAGCGAAGAGTTTCCTGATTTCTCTAAGGGTGCCCTTGATTGGCACACAAAGGATCCTATGGGTGCTTCACGGCCTAGCAGCATCCTCAGTATCAGGCCATGTGGTCTTTGCTTTCTCCAGAATCATCATCATCATCATCATCATCATCATCATCTGAGAAGGTTCTTACAGAGCAACTATTGGCATCCAAGCCCATCCAAGGACCAGGATGCCCTACAGAGGCAAAGGCAGATGGGGAGGGGAGGGCTGAGACAGACACAGGGAAAAACAAACCTTACAACAAGACAAGTTATAATACAGGAATGGAAATGATGTGGCACCAATGCCACCACTCCCCACTACCACATCCAGTAGCAGAGATGCTACTCATAGTACTACTCATAGGACACTATATAATTTCCCCTTAAATGAGGTTGATGCAGCCTCAGAATCCTTCTCAACACAGCTCTCCAGGTAGCTACAACCAATTGGTTGAACTTGACATACAGGTTGCAACCTATTTTTCATCAGATCCGTGATACCAAAAGGAAAGGAGAAAAGTTATACTCTTGAAACAATGACATAAAACAAGAGTAGCTAATACTTATTGAGCATTTATTCATGCCAATTCCTGTTCTAAGCACTTTACATGATTACTCACATTTTCTTCTCACTACAACAATCTTACGATGTGAATACTATTATTAGCCCCATTTTCCATAAGAGAAACCTGAGGCACGAATCGGTTGTTCCGTATGACTTGTTCCTTGTCACCCAGTGAGAAGGGAGGAAAGTTAGGTTTCGAATCCAGGTGGTCTGGGTCTAAAACTTGCATATTTAATTAGCCACTATGCTGTACTCATCATGTCCAGTGCTGGGGGTATTTTTAGCTATTGATCATAGCAAAAGACAAAGATGAAATGGCTTTATAGTTTTGCATGTTGATATAAGCAAAAGTGACATAACATTCTCAAAGACTGTTCTCTAAAGTCTTCAGAGAGATGCCTTTGTCAGTCAATGCACTTTGCTCTGGTCCTGCTTCTCAATGCGGCCAGTCTCTTCACTTTTTACTTCCCCAATGCAGCTCATCTGCAGGCCCAGTGCTGGCCATACCAGAGCCCAGCACGCAGCATCTACATTGAAGACTCCTGGCTGAGGCAGGGCCTCCCCGCTCTCCCTCCTCACCTTGTCAGGTCCTCCAGTGCCTGTGTATTTTCCTGACCCAACTGCTTGCCTAATTGCAGATCCCTGGCACAGTCTAAACTGGCCCAGCTAGACCTGGAAGTCCCCGGAATCCAGGCATTCTGTTAACATCAGGTGTAGAGGAGAACAGATGCAGAGAAAGCCAGCTCCACCCCGCGCATGGTGCTGATGGCAACGAGTCAAATCTCCAAGAAAACAAGTTCAGTGCCAGAATCCAAGTGCTTAACTCAGCCACCATATTACATCTTTTATAGACAGAACCGAGGGGAGCTTTAGGAAAGGGATACAACCCATCTCAGCAACAGAAAAAACCCATACCTGCCCTTGTAGGTAGCTGCTCTTGGCAGCAGAAACAGGTGTATCCTTTGAGATGGCCCCAAGGTCACCTCCAATCCCCCCTCAAGGCTCCAAGCTCAGTGACTGCTGGCCAAGGCAGCCAGCAGGTGGCCGTGGCAGAGCGGGTAAGGTGCTGTCCACTTTGCCTCCGTTTCCACCCAGACCAAGAGCACTGCCTCTTCTATGGGTGCAGGGGTAGAAATAAGAACTAGACCAGCAGCTCTGCATGATTAGTACTGGCAGTTCTAGTTATGACCCAGATTGGCATGGGGCCCACTAGGCTCCCACACCCAAATCCTGACAGGGAGTGAAGTAGAAGCAGAGTCCGGGCGGGTTGGAGGATCTGGCTGGTTCAGTCCATCTAAACCAAGTCAGCATCAGCCACCATTTGGAATTAACTCGACTTCCTCTCTTCCTATAACCCATGCAAAAGGCAAATTTTCAGAAACTCTATTTAAAGCTCTCCAAGAACTTTCAATATATTTTGTAGAGTGTTTGGCAGTATATAATATTATTCCTTTTGTATGTAGTATTTTATTTATTCTTATATGAAGTCTGAGAGCATGAGGCCAGATCTCTATGAGGAAGATAGAGTGGAAAAGCCACCAGCACACAGCAAGAAAGATGGCAGAAAAAAAAATCCTAACCCAGATCTGACTGAGTGAGAAGGCCTGGCTCTTCCCACTACACCAAGCCAACTCCCCACTGTGCTAATACCTCACAGGTGGTTCATTCATCCCGTAGAAGTTCCTGGGTGTACCAAGAAGCAGACGCAGAATTAGACATGGATCTCTGGGATCCCCTCACCCTCCCCTAATTGGCTGCCTGGCCCTTTGCCTCCCTCTTCCCTTACTCCCTCCATCCCCTCCCTTCCTGGTAATTACCACTGGAGCAAATAAGTTAGGCCATTAGACACTCACCTACATTTGGTCAGCTTGCATCTAGCACTGGCAAGGCAGGGAGCAGCTGAAATGAGAGGGTTGGGCAACCCCGTCTCTACTGGGATTATGAATGTATAATTCTCTGCATTATCTTCAGCTTTTTTGTAGAGAAAGCATTTCACAAATGGGTCAGGCTTAGGGTGAGTCAGACAGATAGAAGCCATTCACATTTGCTGAGGTCAAGAAAACCAGGTGGAGAGAGACATTCTCAGCAGTTCCCTGTGGCCAGTGTGATCGTGGTCATGTGCAATTCTGGTGAAAGCTTTGCTTTGGGAAGTTTTCCCGGAAGCTGTCCAGAGGGCTCCAGGCACATAACGTTGAAAGCACCCCATATTTTTCTTTTTGATGGTAGAATTTGGGATTGGTTCACCAAGCTGCTCAGGTCCAGTCTCAAGAGATGCCCAGGGCCCCAGAGGTCATCAACTTCATACAAGGTCCTTATTCTTTAGGTGCCCTCCACCCTCACTGTGGTGCCCAGCCATCCTCCCTGGCACAGAAAAAAAGTAATACAGTAAAATGATGGCATGGTAAGATGTGCGTGTCACTCTTCCCAGAAATGATGCATCCACTTCAACAGAGGACACAGCACGGATCCCTAAGAACTGGTAACTGGCTTATTGACCATTCTGGACTCCTGGTTGTATAACTGGGTATTGCCTTTACCTTTCCTCTCACCCTGCCTTTCAGACCTTCCCTCTCGGTTTTCTCTTCCCCAGCTGGGCTGATATCTTGATAAGATCCCAAAACATTTTGGTCATTTTCAGATATTAACCAATGATGTTTATTTTTAGATATTAAAATTTGCAGGCCAATCTAAATGAAAACTTGAATCGCTTGGCCCATGCAAGTTTTATTCCCTCTCCTTCATCTTCCCCTATTTTCTACCTCCACGCCTGACCCGGAGTGCAAAAACCTGCCGTGAGGAGGGTCACGGTCTCTTCTTTGTCTCTCCCCACATTTCTACTCCTCCTCACATGTTTACCACCTGCTTCAGGCTCTCCAGGTTCAGGGCAGGGAGGAGAGATGTAAAACAAAGGATAAAAGTGTTCTTTAAATAAGTGGTTGGTTTTCTTCTCTCTTCTGGCTTTGAGTTACCAGATTTTGCCAAAAAAAAAAAAAAAAATTAAAGGATGTCAAGTTAAATTGGAATGTCAGATAAACAACAAATACTCTCTTAGTATAAGAATGTCCCATGCACTACTTGGGCATCCTGTGTTTTCTCTAGCAGCGCTCCTCAGCTGCTGGCTGCCTCCAGAGCAGGGCAGGTGGATTCATCTCCCATGGCTGCTGGAATGAATTGTTTCAAACTCAGATGCATAAAATAACACACATTTGTTTTCTCGTAGTTCTGGAGGTCAGAAGTCTGAAATAGGTAAGCAGGGCTACACATTCCTTCCAGAGGCTCCGGGGGAGAATCCCTTGCCTTGCTTTTTTCAGCTTCTAGAAGGCACCTGCGTTCCTTGGCTTGTAATCCCTTCTCTATCTTCTAAGCCAGCAGCTTAGCATCTTCTCTCCTCTCTGACTTCTGCCTCCATCCTCATATCTTATAGCAACCTGTGACTCTCTTATCACAACCCTTCTTTCTTATAGCAACCCTGTGACTGCACTGGGACCACCCAGATCATTCAGGATTTTCTCACCTCCAGATCTTTAACTTAAACACATCAGCAAAGTCCCTCTGGCCAGGTAAAACAGTATATTCGGAGGTTCTGGGATTAAAATTTGAATATCTCTGGGGGGCTGTTGTTCAGTAACTGTCCGGGCAGGCTCTTTCCCTATCCCTCAAGGAGGGGATTTTTGTGGATTTTTGGAGACCTGCTTGCTGAGGATCCCCAGCGTGCCCCATTCTCTGATGTAAGCAGCATGGGCGATACCCTCTCCAGCTGACTTCCTACAATTCCTCAGCTCCTGCTTGTAGGTACCCCTCACCGGGGCTCTTTCTGCTGGGGTCTCCTCTCCTCGGCAGACAGAAATCTTGAGAGGAGTGCTTTCAAGTCCCTGGGGCCTGGATACCACCCAAGAGATCATGTCACCTCGGACCCCAAAGAAACATTCCAGCCCTGGCCCCAACAAGTTGTGAAAGTGCATGCCACTCCCAAGTGTTTAAGGCTCAGATTCGGGAGCCACAGCGGGGAGCCACAGCAGGGAGTCGGCACACCCTTTCTCATTAAAGAAATCTGCTTTGAGCAATCTTTAGCCTTTGATTAGATCTAGGCTGGAGGTAGATGAAGTGCCAAGACCAGGACTTGCAGGACCAGTTGGAATACTTCTTAGCAAGTTCTGCCTGGAGGGTCTAGCACCTGTCTTTAAAATGTGTGTGTTGCGGGAAGAGAGGGGCATGGCAAGGGAGATTGCCTGTTGTTCTAAACTTTGGGTTTCAGCCGGTACCCCCAGACAACTGGAAAAGTCTAGCGTATCCTTCTCAACAACAACAACAACAAAAATCCAGAAGGTAAATTTGCAGTAAAGTACAGGTGTTACCTATCCCGGAGGTACTTATGTCTTAAAAAAGGAGAGGGCAATGATTGACTCAAATATATGGATCACTAATGAAAAAACTCCCACATCAACAATAAATCCTCACAGGAAACCCTGACTCTTCCCTGCATGCCTATACCTGGCCCTGCCTACCTGAACCAGGCATCAGCATTCTGCAGAGGAGCTGGGCCCTAAAACCCACCTGAGCTGACACAAAGAGCCCAACAATGCCAGGTGGAAGGCAGCATGAATGGTGCTGGGATGGCCCATGGGCTTGGTTTGCATGCCCACTCTTAGTCCATGCAGGCTGCTGCAACCAAATGCCGTAACATGGTGACTTAAAGACAGCAGAAAAAATACTTCTCGCACTTCTGGAGGCTGGGAGATCCAAGATCAAAGCGCTGGTAGATTTGATGTCTGGTGAGAGCCCACTTTCTGGTTCATAGATGGTGCTTCTTGCTGTGTCCCAACATGGTAGAAGGGACTAGGGGTCTCTCTGGGGCTCCTATGATAAGGGCACTAATCCCATTCAGGAGGGCTCCACTCCCATGACCTAATCACCTCCTAAAGCCCCCACCTCCTAATATCACCCTGGGAGTTAGGATTTCAGCATATGAATTTTGGGGGGAAACAAGCGTTCAGATCATAGCCCCCACCCTGCAGGTTGGTGGTGGCTGGCTGTATTTGGAAGAGTACTAAGGCTGCCTCCTGATGCAGCAAGAAAGAGTGCCACAGTCAGTGCACAGCATCTGCCATGGCATGGGGGACAGAGCAGTCGCTTGAGGCCCTCTGTTGTCACAGAGTCAGTCTTGGGTGTGAATCCTGGCTCCCTCACTTACAATTGCATGACACTGGGGGAGTTGCTTAACCTCTGGGCACCCATTTCTATAAACTGACAAAACCTATCTATGATATAGGGTTCTAAGGAAGTTTGAACAAAGTGATGTTTACAGAGCACCTGGGGCCTAGTTGCACCCAAGAAATGTCATTTCCCTTCTTTCCACATCTAAGATGCCCGCATGGCAGCGTTTTGGGGTACCTTTTCTTGGTGGCTATATATTGGTGGGCATAGAAACAAGGAGGAGTACTTACCATTTAAACTCTACATCACACAGATGCAAACCCATCTGTCACCGAGGACAGAGGCATCATTAAATTAATCACTAGCCCTTCCCGGGTGTGACAAAATTCCTCTGGCATTGTTTTTTGGGTGTGCCTGCTAGTGGGAATTCTGCAGAGACAGGTTTTCAGCTTCTAAAAGTCAGGTGGTGGTTTTGCTGTGAGATAATATCACCCTCTCCATACTACACACACACACACACACACACACACACACACACACTCACTCACTCATACACACTTCCTGGAGGCCGGGGGAGGGAAGCAGGAACTGGAGCCCACCCCTCATCCCCCAGGACATCTGCACAAAGCATGGCTTCATGGAAATCTTTTTGGCTTGCTCAAGAGAAGCCATTTCAACCTGACTTCAGATCAGCCTTTGCCTTCTCTTATTAATATTTGGTTCTAGACCAGGCGCTTCTGTTGCATCTTTTCATTATATCTTCCAGCAACCCCATGAATTTGGCATTTTATTATACAGATTTGCAGACAGAAAACTGGGGCATAAAGAAGTGCTAATCTGAGGTCCCAGTGCCTGCACCGGAGCTGGATCCAGGTCTATACCGCGGGGCCTCTGTTCTCCCCTTGGGAGAGCCGCTCAACCATCCACCTGCATGTCACCCTGATACAAGTTTGTAAATAGCCTGAAGTACATTGGGAACTTCTCCCCTCCTGAAGGTGACTGAGAGCTCTGTAAGGTGTCTTTCCCTCCACCTCAAGCACTTCAAAAACGCAGAAAGAGCGTTCACTTGCACCCATCTGCTGACATCCCAGTCCTCCACTCAGGCAGGTGGGCCATCACTTTACCCAGCCGGCAGGGACCACAGCCACAGAGTGAGACCGGCAGGATCCGGGAGGTAGCGAGTGGACAGTGCAGGTTTCTGCAGTCCCTCTCCCTGCTCAGGAGACACAGGAGACACAGCAGACGCAGCACCCAGGGCACATCTGAAGGTGTGGGCCAGGGCTGCCAGCTGCCCTCTCCCTTTATAGTTCTGAAGGCCCCAGAAAGCCATCTCCACAAGAGGCAGACAGGAAGGGCTCACGCCTTCAGGGGAGCCAGAATAAAGTGCTGACTCATAGTCAGGTGTGAGGAGAGCTCAAGAGGGGTGCGGGTTGGGGATGCAGCTTTGCAAGCATGGAGGTGCTAATCCCCTGTGCACCACTTGGCCCTCCCAGAGACCCAGGGGAAGGTGACGGATTAAGCTCTACATTAAGCTCCTGAAAGAGATCAAATGCTGTCCTGGAGTTTCCAGGCTAAAAGGAGGCCCTGAACCTGAATGGTCACCATAACACCAACAGCTCACAACTGAACAGCCCTTGACCCTTGCCAGGGTGTTTCATAATACAAGCTCAAGCCAGAAACCGTGGTGAATCTGTGTCCTCTGCCTTTGTTCATCTTCTGTACCAGCCCAACAAGCACGTGTTGGTTGAATGAGTTCATGGGAATTAATGAGACCCTCACAATGAACCAGAAGATGGTCAGAGTTACAAATTCATGCGTACACATGATAAGGGGGGAAGAAGTGACATTTGCTGGAGGCAAGAGTACCAAATTTAGCAAAGAAAACTATAAGATTTCCAGTAAATTTGAATTTCAGAAAAATAGCAAATAATTTTTTCGTCTTTTTTATGTTAGATTTACTGTGCTCTTCTACCGAAACAAATAATTTTTTTAGTATAAGAATGTTCTGTGAATATTTGGGGTATATTTATACTAAAAATACCTGTCATTTATCTGAAATTCAGATGTAACTGGGCGTCCTGCATTTATCTGGTGACCCCAGTTGGGGGTCTACTGTGCATCAGATGCTGTCTGCACATCTCTCCTTCTGTCCTCATACAGCCCTGGGAGGGAGCGAATATTAGTTATGTTGACCCGACTCTATGGATGAGCAAAAGGATACATTGAGAGGTAACCTGATTTGCTTAAGGCACCACAGTTCAGAAAGGCTGGGTGGGCGCTGGAAACTTGAGCCTCTGATCTCCCTGTGGAGGGCTGCTTCCCCAACCCTTCTTTTTGGTAGGAAGGGGGTTTGTAAGCCAAGAAGAGGCTGTGGTTGGCGCTGAGCTGTGGGGGATCCCACATCATTATGGCCAGGAGCGCAGGCACATGAGCCAAGTCTGCCAGCATTCCTGCGGGCAACACCACACAGGCAGGTGGGGCACAGGCCTGAGGCCCCTACCACCACAGTTCACAATGAGTACCTTTGTACCCAAGTGGTTTAGGGTCCTGTGTGGAATGCCTGGATGCTACACCAATAATAACAACCTCAATAATAGTAATAATAATAATAATATAGTGACAACAATAACAATAGGTCATATGTGCCAGGCATATAACTCTTTGTATCCATTACCTGTTCAATCCCCACCACCACTAAAAAACATTAATCTTATTAGTATTGCTAATAGCTACCACTTGTTAAGTATGACCATGTGCCAGACCTACACCGATATTTTGTGTTATTATCTCATTTAACACAAATGACAATCTTTTTTTTTAGGGTGTTTTTTTTAAATTTTATTATTATTATACTTTAAGTTTTAGGGTACATGTGCACAATGTGCAGGTTAGTTACATATGTATACATGTGCCATGTTGGTGTGCTGTACCCATTAACTCGACATTTAGCATTAGGTATATCTCCTAATGCTATCCCTCCCCCCTCTCCCCACCCCACAACAGTCACCGGTGTGTGATGTTCCCCTTCCTGTGTCCATGTGTTCTCATTGTTCAATTCCCACCTATGAGTGAGAACATGCAGTGTTTGGTTTTTTTGTCCTTGCGACAGTTTGCTGAGAATGATGGTTTCCAGCTTCATCCATGTCCCTACAAAGGACATGAACTCATCATTTTTTATGGCTGCATAGTATTCCATGGTGTATATGTGCCACATTTTCTTAATCCAGTCTATCGTTGTTGGACATTTAGGTTAGTTCCAAGTCTTTGCTATTGTGAATAGTGCCGCTATAAACATACGTGTGCATGTGTCTTTATAGCAGCATGATTTATAATCCTCTGGGTATATACCCAGTAATGGGATGGCTGGGTCAAATGGTATTTCTAGTTCTAGATCCCTGAGGAATCGCCACACTGACTTCCACAATGGTTGAACTAGTTTACAGTCCCACCAACAGTGTAAAAGTGTTCCTATTTCTCCACATCCTCTCCAGCACCTGTTGTTTCCTGACTTTTTAATGATTGCCATTCTAACTGGTGTCAGATGGTATCTCATTGTGGTTTTGATTTGCATTTCTCTGATGGCCAGTGGTGATGAGCATTTTTTCTGTGTTTTTTGCCTGCATAAATGTCTTCTTTTGAGAAGTGTCTGTTCATGTCCTTTGCCCACTTTTTGATGGGGTTACAAACAACAATCTTATCAGGGAAGTACCATTATCCATGTCTCAGATGAAGGTCAGAGAAGTTAAGAAACGTGCCCAAGATCACACAGCCATCACAAATCAAACCTAGGTCTGCCTTATTCAGAGGTCTGCTGCCTTCTGCTTCTCCACCAAACCCTGGTGGGATCTCAAAGAGGCCCCTGGAGCTCTTACCAAGGCAGATTGTCCCTATTGACGGCAGGGAGTTGGAATAGGGCAATGACAGTTCCAGCCTGCTCTTCCACACCCCTTCACCCAGACCAAGGGATCTGTGTCAAAACACACCTCGCTTCCCCTTGGGCAAATCCATCCTGGAGTAAAACTTAATAAGTCTGTGGCCCATAATGCCACTAGTTTGTAAATTCTCACAGGGAGTGCACCTGCCTTTCCCATGATTGCTGGCCCCTTCCTTACATAAGCCAGGCTAGTGAGGGCCTGTCATGGGTCTCATGGCCACCTTCCCATTGAGGTCAATTTCCAGCTCCATGCCCTATGGCCTGGTTGGATTAATGAGCAAAATGATATGACCAAGAACCCATAGGTTTCCTGCAAATTAGAAACCAATGTGTCAATCTTCCCAAATTAATTTATGGCTTCATTAATTTCATTTAAAATTCGAATGGGATATTTTTAGTGAAATCTCACAAATTTGGAAGAATAAACAAGAAATGTAGGGGGAAAATAGTATTGATTAGTGACTGGTGCTTCTTCCTTTTAATATTTATTAAATTAAAACTGCAAGTATAAGCAAGTCATAGGCAGACACACTAACAGAGCAGAATTAAGAATCTAGAAATGTATCTTATACAAAGAACTTGACATACGATAAAGGGTACACTTCAGATCAACAGCGAAGTGATGAATTATTTAACAAAAGGTTGTGAGGAAATGAAAACTTGGAAAAATACTAATTTAAAATACCGTGTCACTTTACAATCAAAACCCTTCCAGGTAATTGTCAAAATGTAAAAAAATAAAAATAAAAATAAAAAAGGGAAGAACTACATAAGCATAAAAGAAACCACAAAGAAAATGATCAATTAATTTAACCACCACCAACTTAAAATTCGTATATGGCAAAATCTTAACAGTAACTCAGAATTTGCACGCTTGGCCAATTATCTCCTTAGGATGCAGCCAGATGACAGGACTCTCTAGGTCAATGAATACACCTATTTCCATGGTAACACATGCTGGCAAGCTGCCCTCCAGAAAGTCTGAACCAATTACACCCCCAGCAACAGTTTCTTTGAGCCCACTGCTCTCCACACTGACCATACCTGATAACTGAACCTACCATCACCACCAACCTGGCAGCAAATCGTGGACTACATGGTTTTAATCTGTATTCCTTCAATTATGAGTGAGAATGACTATATTTTCATATACTTATTTCTCATTTGTTTTTTCTTCTATGAACTGCCTCTTTATATCTTTTGATCACTTTTTAATTAAATAACTTGTCTTTGTCAAATTAATTTGTAAATTTCTTTTGTATTATAGAGATATTAACCCAATGTCACATGTATGGTTAACATTTTTTTAGTTCATCATTTGTACTTCAACTTTGTTCATTCCCCTTTTTTTGTGCTTTTTTTTTCTTTTTTTGAGACGGAGTCTTGCTCTGTCACCCAGGCTGGAGTGCAGTGGCACCATCTCGGCTCACTGCAAGCTCCGCCTCCCAGGTTCACACCATTCTCCTGCCTCAGCCTCCCAAGTAGCTGCGACTACAGGCGCCTGCCACCACGCCCAGCTAATTTTTTGTATTTTTAGTAGAGACGGGGTTGCACCGTGTTAGCCAGGATGGCCTCAATCTCCCGACCTCGTGATCCGCCCGCCTTGGCCTCCCAAAGTGCTGGGATTACAGGCGTGAGCCACCGCGCCCGGCCTGTTCATTACTCTTAATATGCAAAAGGACTTTTAGAAAATGTTACTTATGTGAATCTATAAAATATTTTATAGTTGCTTTTTGGTATCATGACTTACGCACTTTAAGGCTAAAAATAATCACCTATATTTTAGCATTTTATGGTTTCATTTTTCATATTTGAATTTTTTATTATCTTCCATTTATTTTGGTATAAAAATATGAGATAAGGATCCAGCTTTATGGTTTTCCTATTAATAAACAGTTGCTCTGGTTGGGCGCGTGGCTCACACCTGTAATCCCAGCACTTTGGGAGGCTGAGGCAGGCAGATGGCTTGAGCTCAGGAGTTTGAGACCAGCCTGGGCAACATGGCAAAACCCTGCATCTACAAAAAAGGCAAAAATTAGCCAGGCATGGTGGTGTGCGCCTGTAGTCCCAGCTACTTGGGAGGCAGAGGTGGGAGGATCACTTGAGCCCAGGAGGTCGAGGCTACAGTGAGCCAAGCTTATACCACTGCACTCCAGCACAGAGAGAGACCCTGTTTCAAAAACAAACAAAAAAAGACAATTACTCCAAATATTTGAAATGCCCCCTCTATCAGATACTAAATTCTGATATATATATTTATATGCAAATGTACCCACACATATACATGCATACTCACACACTCACTCACTTGGATCTTTCTGAACTAACTTGTTCGATTGACCTGTCTTTTCCTGTATTAGTATCATACACACTTAGTATAGCTTTGTGTTAATATGTGGTAGTCATTCACTACAATGGCAGGCTTAGAACAAAAAATAATAATAATAATAATATTTACTGGGAGGAGTATCTCCATTTTACTTGCCTTTTCCATAATGGTCCTGGCTATTCTCATGCTGAGTTTTAGAATTCACTTGGAATCCCTTAGGGATTCCTTTTGAGATTACATAGGATTTAGAGATCTGTTGGAGAATGTGCCTCTTTCTGACATTGGATCTTCCCATCCAGTAACAAGATTTGTCTCTCAGTTCATTCTAGTCTTACTTCTCTCAGAACTGGTTCATAAAGATTTGATTTGAGTTTGTTTTGCTTTTGACTTTGGTTACATGTATTCCTAGGTGTTTTATTTTATTGCTGCTGATGTGAATGGAATATATTTTTCATTTTACTTTTAAGTGGTTTTGCTGATATATAAGAAACTAAGTTTTTATGTATTATTTTAAATATATATTAAATATGATTTTTAAATATTTGTTCTACGTATTTTCATATACTTATATATTTATTTTGTACAGTCTATTGAACTATATTATGTCTAAAATTTTTTAGGATTCTCTTTGTAAGCAATCATATTATCTTCAAGTGAAGATAATTTGGCCTCTTTCTTGTCAGTGTTTAGACATCTTGTTTAATTATCTTGCTCGTTGTGTTGACTAGGATTTTTAGAACAAGAAAATAATGATGACACTCATCTTTTTAGACTTTAATGTGACTATGTTTAATTAAACATAACGCTGACTATTAGTTTGAGATTTTTTTAAATCACAGAAATTTTCATATGACTTTTCAGTATCAAGATAATCATACAGGGTTTTTATATAAGGTTGATTATATTAATAGATTTCCAAACATGTTCTAATCTCTACATTCCTGAAATGAATTTCACCTGGTCATGATACATTTCTTAAACCATATTGCTGGATTCTATTGTCAATATTTTGTTTGATATTTTTCATCAAGGTCTATAAGCGAGATTGAGATATAGGGCTTATGTGTGTGCTCTGTGTGCTATTGTTTCTGTCTTGTGCAATTAAAGTGTGTGCCATGTTTTTTTGTTCAGGAAAATGCTTACAATGTAATGTAGATTTAGTATTTGACTTTATATACATAGCAAAAAAACAAAGGGCATCATAATAGCAACACTGGTTATCTGAGTGGTGGCATTAAAAGTGTTTTTCCTTCAATTCTATAATAACCGAGTGTTATGTTTATAACAAAATGTTTGAAATACATACCATTAAAAGAGGCTCCATAGAAATATATTAGCAGTTATCACTAGGAAGGGGAAATGAGGCACGATATTGACCTTCTTCATCCTCTTGTAAATCTCTTTAGCTATCAGCACTTCCCCCTTCCTGCCCATCTCCCCGCTCTGCTGAACCCAAAATAAAAGTACATATTACATAAAATATAATTCCTTTTTTAAATGCTACAAACTCAAGTCTTCTTAAATAATAATAAGCCAGTACAAACAGATCCAAATGATTCCCAGATACAATGAACAGGAAATTCTGTGGCTACGGAGTACTAGCAAGATAGAGAAGGCTGTTAGCTCTAAACATTGCATTTTCGAAACTAGAGTCGGGTATAAGCCATGCCTTTGCTCCTATGAAAGCAGACTATTTGTCTAGGGATCTAAGCAAAACTAGGAGGTATTGCTTCTATAGAAAGTGAGCATTTTAGGTTGTGCGGAACAAGAAGGATTTTAAACAGCCTACAGCCACACTGATGCAGCTGCAGCTTCATGCCACACACCTGCAGCCTCGCACGATGTAGCTGTGTCCTCACACAATGCACCTGAGACCTTACACAATGCACCTGGGACTTCACGCAATGCACTAGGACATAGATACCGGCATCTTTTTTCCAAAGTTCCCTAAGCACTTTGACTAACTTCCTTAAGATATTTTTTAAAATGTTGACATGAGTCATAAAAAGCAAAACTTTTTCTTTCTTGGGCATATTCCACTTTAACCAAATGATAAAGTTATTCCTCAACCGAAGACAAGGGTAAGGCTTGGACTGGGAGTGCTCTCTGGCTCCTGAAGACATTTCATCAGCCCACCAGAGGGCTGCACTGATGATTAAAGGAGAAAAATTAATCGCTCAGTCCGCAAAAGACTCTGTTTTTTCCCATCTCTACAGGACATCAGAGCTTGTCCATTCATTGCTGTTGGGCCAACTACAAAAGGTATAACACAACAATTTTTCTTCCCAAGGACTTCACAGTCTGGGCAAGAGACAGATTTTTAAAAGCAATTCCACTGAGATGAGGACTCACAGAAAGACTTGTACAGGGCATGATGAGAGCCCAGAGGATGGGCCCCTACCCAGCTTCTCCAGGAGCCCCTCCCCAGAGGAGCTGGTGCTCAGGCTGAAAAAACACATGGAGATGGTGAGGCCAGGAAGGCCCAATACAGAGCTCAGAACCCCAGCCCTTAGGGGAACTGCGCCCACTGTATTTCCTCAATTCTAAGATGCTGTGGATTATAAACCATAAGGTGGACTTCTCAACCATTTAGCCTTGTACCGGCACAACCCCAAGAATGGGCATCTCCTTCCTTTTGCACCCCAGGTATCTCATTCACCTCTCCTGAGTCCTGTCCTTGTTTAAATTATGCACTTTTAAAGGCTTTATGTTTTAAAGCACTTTAGATTCACAGCAAAATTAAGAGGAAGATACAGAGATTTCCCATCTATTCGCTGCCCCAAACACACACAGCCTTCCCATTATTAACACTCCCCGCTCTGCCCCAGAGTGTTACAGTTGTTACAATTGATGAACCTACATTGACACATCATAATTACCTAGTTTACATTAGGGTTCATTCTTGTTGGTGTACCTTCTACGGGTTTGGGCAAATTTATAACGACATGTATCATCCACCACTATTGTATCATACAGAGTAGTTTTATGGCTCTAAAAATCCTCTGTACGCAACTGTCAATAGCATACATTTATCAAAACACTAATACATCACTTTCTTCTTTAGTATCATAATCAACATTTAAGTCTTAGCCTGCTTTGTATTCTGCATCTGGAGATCCTTGGGAATAATACTAGATCATCAGTAGCTTTGCAAAACATCCTCGGTGGCATACTGCTTTCCATAACCAGGACTTGTGCCCTTGACCTCTAAAATACTTCAAAATATGAGTTCAAGGCCTGCACAAGAATCCTAAGTTTGCCTGCATTTTCTAGTTCCCCTTGAAGTTTCTTCTTTCTTTAGTGGGATTTCACATTACGGAAATTACATGACTTCTCCTGAAAGTCAACCGGAAGTTTTTGACAAACTGTCCATTACTCTAACTTTCTGAATTTTGGAAATTCTGGGATCTGTTCTGAGAGATTTGGCCATCTCTACTGCCATCAGTTCCACTGCCTGGTGTGTGCAAGCCATCTTCTGAAATTTCAATGCTACATCATTGTGTGACCTTTTTGAAGATATTAGGTAATAATTAAGATTCTAAATTTAAGTTAAAATGTAGTCATTCAGGCCAGGCGAGGTGGCTCATGCCTGTAATCTGAGCAATTTGGGAGGCTGAGGCAGGTGGATTGCTTGAGTTCAGGAGTTTGAGACCAGCCTGGGCAACATGGCAAAACCGCATCTCTGAAAAAAGACAAAAATTCACCAGGCACGGTGGTGTGTGCCTGTAGTCCCAGCTACTTGGGAGGCAGACGCAGGAGGATCACTTGAGTCTGGTAGGTCACGGCTGCAGTGAGGTGAGGTGAGATCATGCCACTGCACTCCAGCCTGGATGACAAAGTAAGACCCTGTAAAAAAAAAACAAAAAAAAAAACAGTCATTCAAGATGCTGTCTAAACAAATAACTCAGTGAGGTGCACATGGGATAAGCAGATAACCCAAGCCAGGCCAAGGTCACAGGTATACAGAGGCCAGGCTTTATTAAAACACACTTATTCCCTGTTCGCTGCCTGGACAGAAAAAAAGGACACATCAAAATACTGCCAGTGTAGATCCCCAAGCCACAAACAAGCCATCAAGCTGCATCTCTGGCTCCCATTGCAATGCCTTGCTGGGGTTAGATGTTCTTTGTCAGTGGCCCGAGCCAACTTCCCTTTGCAAAGCAGTCACACCATGAAGCTGGCGGTGCGAGACACCATGTGACCGGGGGCTTGTTTTATTTCCAAGCTGCCACTATCACGAGATCTGCCACTGTTGAATTGCTTCATCTCCTTCATCCCAACTTCGTGCTTTCATGTGAGTGCCACTGTCCTATCCTCCCCATTGTCTGCCAGAGTGCTGAGGAAGAAATGCTCCCTCCAGCTTTGAAGAGTCATTTCAGAAGGCATAGTCCACGGCTCCCCAAAAGCTGAAGGTGGAGGCATTTATAGACACATCCACTTGGCAGAGAGCCTTTGTTGTGGGCGAGGAGGAAGTGGTAACCCCCGGACAGCTGGGCCCCCTCCATGTGACTCGGCTATCACCTGCCATCAGCCAGTTGGCGGGAATGGGATGCAAACCACCATCCTTTGGGGGAGAAGCCAGGATACAACTTCCCGGCTGCAGCCTTATTTTGGTGTCACACTCCAGAGGCCTCCTGGCCACAACAATAACCCATGTTATCCCAACGGCTACACTTGGGTACCTCCCAGCGTCGCTGGCGTTTCCCTTTTGCTTGTTTGACCTCTTGGGAATGTTCTTAAATACACTCTTGAACCCCAAGCAAGTCACCGAGTCTTGCTCTCTTTGTTTTTCTTTTATTACATGGCAGGGATATCATTAGTGTTAAAATTTTGAGTTTCTATTTCCTTAGAATCTTTCCTGAGATTCTACATTTCCTTAGAATCACCCAGTTTCAGTGGTGGAAGGATGTTCGATATCATCTGATTTCCTAAGGGAAAATTTTCACAGGAAAAAGGCTGAAAACTCTATATAAAATTCTTAGAATTGGCAGCATAAATTTTAATGAGGAAGCAGTGCCTTGTGTAGACAGAACTTTCACCAGGAATAGCAAGGCCCCCGACTCTCAGGCTAACTGTGGGGCCGCGGGCTCTCTGCTCCTGTGTTAACTCACCCAAAAACTAGGAGGTGAGGCCGTCTAGCAGTCAGGAATGTGGGCTTCGGGGTCAGACCAATATGGGTTTAAGACATGGTTCAACCAGTTATAAGCCATGTAAACTTGCGTGAGTGACTTGACCTTGTTAAGGCCTTGGTTCCTTCATCTGTAAAGTGAGGACCTAAGAATTTGCACAAGTTAGTTGACCCCCTTAAGTCTTCGGTTCCCGCAGATGTAAACTGATTGTACCTAACCTCTCTTTCTCTAGCTCTGTCTCTCTTGACTCTCATATAAACACACTTACGCATCTCCTATCTTAAAAATATAAGAAAGGCATCAGCAAATAAACTCCTCTTTGACCTTTGTCCCTCTCTAGCTACTGTCCCATCTCTCTGCATCCCTTCTGTCTAAACATCTGAGGAGAGGGTAGATACTTCTCATTCCTTTATCAGTTTCATCCAAAGACATTATAGCTTTTCACATTGGACTATTTCTAAAATTGGACTGTGTATCTTTTGCACTGGTAACAACTCCAAATTTCAGTGGCTTAAAACACAATGGCGGATTTCCTGCTCATGCAACATGCCTATCACAGTCCACCAGGATTCTGCTCTGTGTCATTCCCAGAAGATTACCAGTGACTGTGGCAGGGGAACAGAGCACCCTGGAGGGTCTCACAACACCCACTAAATGCTCTGGCCCTGGCCCAGAGTGGCACATGCCACTGTTCACAGCTCTTCGGCCAGAACCAACCAGAATTCCCCTGACCCCACCCAACTGTTAAGTGCAACCCCACAGTGCAGTATTTGGCAAACCACACAAATGGTCTTCAGCCACATTATTATAACAGCAAATAGACTGTAGACAATCAGCTGTATTATAGCTTCAGTATGCTTTTGTGGGCTAGCTTGGAAACCTGACCACTATTCAAAACAGTGTTCCTATGAGAAAACACGTGCCAAAATCCAAGCTGCTGACTTATAAAACAAGCTGGAACACAATCTGTTAGTAAGTTGAGGCTTCTTATACTTAAGAAATTATTTTTGAAACATGGCCCCAGAATTTGACAGGCTGGATTGAATTATTCAGCTATAGCTATGAGATCCAGAACAAGCTACATAATTTGTGGGGCCCAATGGTGGGGAACCTTGTTCAAAAAGCAGGGGGGAAATGCAGTTAAAGGTACTAAAATATAAAGCTTTTCCCTTTCTCCAACAGTCTCTCTCTTGATTTATCATAGTGTTTTTTATTTGCTGTTTAGGCTGGGCATGGTGGCTAATGCCTGTAATCCCAACACTTTGGGAGGCCAAGGCAGGAGGATCGCTTCAGCCCAGGAGTTCAAGACCAGCCTGGGAAACATAGCAGGATCCTGTCTCAAATATTTTTTTAAAAATAATATGATCAAACAATTGCTATTTATTGTTGTTCTCAGTAAAGGTAAATTTTTAAATGATTAGAATGAACTGTTCTGTTCATTTTTATATTGTGCAATGCCAGGTTTAAATGCAAAGATAAGAGCATCTTACACACTTCCTATTTCAGACTTGGTACATGCACATGTAGTTAATTCTGTTTTTTAAGAGACAAGGTCTCACTCTGTTGCTCAGACTGGAGTGCAGTGGCACAATTTTATCTCACTGCAGTCTCAAGACTCCTGGGCTCAAATGATCCTCCTGCCTCAGCCTACTAAGCAGCTGGAACTACAGGCACCCACCACTGCACTGAGCCAGTTTTGTTTTGTTTTGTACAATCAGGGTCTTGCTTCGTTCCCCAGGCTGGTCTCAAACTCCTGGCTTCAAGCGATCCTCCCACTTCAGCCTCCCAAAGTGCTGATATTGTAGGTGTGAACCACTGAACCCAGCCTGTAGTTCATTGTTTTGTTTTTGTTTTTGTTTTTTTAGACGAAGTCCTGCTCTGTCACCTAGGCTGGAGTGCAGTGGCGCAATCTCAGCTCACTGCAAGCTCCACCTCCCAGGTTCACGCCATTCTCCTGCCTCAGCCTCCTGAGTAGCTGGGACTACAAGCGCCCACCATCACGCCCAGCTAGTGTTTTTTGTATTTTTAGTAGCGACGGGGTTTCACCATGTTAGCCAGGATGGTCTCTATCTCCTGACCTCGTGATCCGCCCGCCTCGGCCTCCCAAAGTGCTGGGATTACAGGCGTGAGCCACCGTGCCTGGCCAGTTCATTCTTAACAGAATAGTGGAACTGCTGCACCAAACTAACTCAACTAATTTCAGCTCACTTCCTAATACAAATCAGAGAACTAACATTCTACTTTCAGCTTACTGACAAGGAAGGAAGGGGTAAAGGAAAAGGTACTATTGGTTGCAGTATCTTTCCCTCTCCTATGTCATTTTCAGTGTTAGTGGTTGGCTAATACAGAAAAGGAACAGGAGTAAGAGCAGATGATAGGGTTCCTTGATCATTTGTGTTTCTTGCTTTATTTCTATGTTCAAAGCAAATTCTGATTCAGACAAAAAGCATGGGCTCTTAGCCTGTGACAGCCCCTGCTGACTCAGGCATAGACATAACACCCTTACTTTTGTTAAAACAAAAAAAAGGAGACAAATTAAATTTGGCAGCGTTTATTTAAGCAAAGAACAATTCATGAATTGAGCAGCAGTCTGAACCAGGAGGGGTTCAGAGAGCTCCACCCAGCAGTGCAGGCAGGCAGTATCTACAGAGAAAGAAAGTGATGTACAGAAACAGTAGATCGATTGCTTACAGCTCTGCATCGCGTTATATGGACATGGTCTGATCAGCCGGCAGCCTGTGATTGGCTGAAGTTCAGCTGCTGTGATTGGCTAAGACTTAGTTATTTGTTATAAGAATATACTCCTTAAGTTAGGTTACAATTTGTTTACTTACTAAGTTACACTGGAGTTTGCTATGTACAGATACAGCTTTAGGTCAAATTTAATTTAACACCTTGTACCTGCTTTGAGTCTCACTAAACTCCCACAGATTGTGGGTCCACTAGATTTTTGTGTTCCTGGGGTGTCATGAATGTTATATGCAAATGGAGTGGCAAAGAATAGAACTGGACACTCACATTACATGTGTCTCTCTCTCACCTGTGTGTTTGGTTATCCCATTAGATTTCACTTATAAAGCAGAAGTTCAAAGAAAAAAATACTAAGAATTTTTGGCAGTGACAGCAGAGTATTAAGCCAAGTACAGGACCCTTTTGAGTCCCTCTGCAACTGCACAGCATACTCCCATGATGACAACCATATCTCCTAACCCTTAACCCTGCCACAAAATCAACTAGACCCATATTTAGCAACCAGACCTCTGAGTAACATTGGACTAAGAGGTATGAAGTGGGCTTGAGCTATAGGGCCTGCCATCATTCATTCATTCCACAAGTATTTATTGAGCATCTACGAGGTGCCAGGCAGTGATTTAGGTGTTGAGATTACAACACAGGCTGGGTGCAGTAGCTCACACCTGTAATGCCAGTACTTTGGGAGGCCGAGGCGGGCTGATCACTTGAGATCAGGAGTTCAAGAGCAGCCTAGCCAACATGGTGAAACCCCGTCTCTACTAAAAATACAAAAATTAGCCAGGCATGATGGCACATGCCTGTAGTCCCAGCTACTTGGGACGCTGAGACAGGAGAATTGCTTGAACCCGGGAGGCAGAAGTTGTAGTGAGCCAAGATTGTGTCACTGCACTCCAGCCTGGGTGACAGAGTGAAACACCATCTCAAAAATAATAATAATAATAAAAAACACAAACAAAAAGCCCTCAGCCCAATGAAACTTACTCTCTAGCAGGAGAGAGAGATGATAATA
Source organism: Gorilla gorilla gorilla (assembly GCF_029281585.2). Classification (NCBI taxonomy): domain Eukaryota; kingdom Metazoa; phylum Chordata; class Mammalia; order Primates; family Hominidae; genus Gorilla; species Gorilla gorilla. The sequence goes on along the minus strand of NC_073231.2, from coordinate 101,022,775 downwards.
AAGAAAATGTTTAAATAAAATAAATAGTATGTTAGATGGTGATAAGCGGTAAGGAAGAAAAAAATAAACAAGGGGTAGAAAGGATTGAATTGGGGGTACAGCTTTAGATGTTAATGTCTTAATGTTTTTACAGCCATTTACCAAAACAGATGGTCAATGAAAAGGGTCAAAATCTGTAACATATTTTAAGAAATTTATTCTGAGGCAAATATGAGTGACCAATGGCCTGTAACACCACTCTCAGGAGGTCCTGAGAACATGTGCCCAAGGTACTAGGGCCACAACTTGGTTTTATACATTTTAGGAAGACATAGGCATCAATACATGTAAGGTATACATTGGTTTGGTCCAGAAAGGTGGGACAACCGGAAGGGGTTGCGGTGGGGAGGGGGCGCTTTGAAGTCATAGGCAGATTCAAAGATTTTCTGATTGGCAATTGGTTGAAAGAGTTATAAATAGAAAGGAGAGTCTGAGTTACAATAAGGGGTTGCAGAGACCAGTGTTTTGTCATGCAGATGAAGATGAAGCCTCCAGGTAGCAGACTTCAGGGAGAATAGATCGTAAATGTTTCTTTTCTTTTTTTTTTTTGAAATGGAGCCTCACTCTGTAACTCAGGCTGGAGTGCAGTGGCATGATCTCGGCTCACTGCAATATCTGCCTCCCAGGATCAAGCGATTCTCCTGTCTCAGCTTCCTGAGTAGCTGGGATTACAGGTGTGTGCCACCACGCCTGGCTAACTTTTGTATTTTTCAGTAGAGACGGGGTCTCAGCATGTTGGCCAGGCTGCTCTTGAACTCCTGACCTCAGGTGATCCGCCCACCTCAGCCTCCCGAAGTGCTGGGATTATAGGCGTGAGCCACCATGCCTGCCCAGTTTCTAATGAGACTTAAATAGTCTGTTCTATCAGTAATTCCAAAAGGGAATAGGGCATAACGAGGCATGTCCAGCTCCTCTTTCCCATCATGGCCTGAGCTAGTTTTTCAGGTTAGCTTTGGAATGCCCTTGCCAAGAGGAGGGGTCCATTCACATGGTCAGGGGGCTGTGAATCTTATTTTTGGTTTACAAGGTAAAAGTAGAAAAATTATCACAGGAGAAAGCTGATAGGGAAAATGGAAGATGCTGGTAGTTAGAGAATTGGAAGCTTTCCAGCAGAGGGGGACCCTGTCTGCAATCACGCTGGCCCCCTTCCACTGTGGGCCTGCACAGGGAGCCTCCTGCCCTTTCCAGCCAGTCTGGTCCAGTTTGTATAATGTGAAACAAGGTTCATTTAAAAAGAGAGTTTCACTGAATGTAATGGCTGAACAAATTATCAGTTCTTGTAGCCCCAGGAAAGTTCAGTAGCCCACATTTAAATAAGCTTTTCAACCTTTCACATTCATGGTTAAGTGAGCCAGTTGATGATGAAACAACATACGGTAAGCCAAAAGAGGTACAGGTTTTGTGTGTGTGTTTTATTTCCCAGTCCTGTAAATCAGATGCTCACTTTGCCAAAGTGAAAGACAGAGGCTGAGGTGTCTTCTGTCTGTCAGGGCTGTTTCATTCTGCTCAGCTGAACACAGACCATCACCAGACCTACAAAAACACCAGGCAGGTGAGTCTGTCTTTTGAAACATCGCTAGAAACTATTCCAGTTATTCTCCAAGAGAATTGCTTCATAAGTTCTGTTTATTTTTTTAAATGAGGTTATAATGGATTTCTTGACAAAATACTTGACAACAGACATGAAGATGGAAAAGTCTAAAAAAAGTGAAGATTTCCTCTTCATCTTTTGTTTTTATGATGTTTTTCTTCCTCTTTTAGTAAATCAATAGACAGAAGTTACCAGGAGGCTTTCTGAGACCTTGTTCTTGGCTCATTTTTACATCTCAGGTTCAAATTCCACTTCTATTAACTTTTAAAACATCTGGTTGTTTGGAGAGAAGAAATAATATTATCACTTCTGTAACTAATAGCATGGTGACCTTGCAAAAAAGAAATCAACATGGAATATGCTGACCATCCAGACGCAGGTCTGAGAACTCTATATACCCTGTCCCTCTCTTTAATTTGGGCAGAGCTGAATTTGAAAGTTAATGCTTAGCCACGTCTTCCTGCCTGGTTCTCCAAGCTTGTGCCTGCATGCTGGCCAGAGGAGTGGGCACTGGGGCAGCCGGGTTGAGGAAACAGTAACTGGAGGTTGGGATCCTCGCCGCCCCAGCATGGTTTATTCTGTGCTATCATGCAGAATGAAGAGGGCTGCTGGGGACACTAGTTACTCATTCACCACTCCCACTGAGACCTCGCTCGGGCTCAATGGACTCTGGTGTGATTATTTGTTGGCGGATTCTGCCCACGTCCCTTCAGCGTAAACACTGGCATCTCTGAAGCTGGCTTTGTCTCCCACCCCATTGTCGGGTTCCTGCTGCAGTTCTGCATTTTGAGGTCCTTAAAGAACTTCATAAAGGAGAAGAGACAAGAAAAGGGACAGTCAGACAGGACACACTGATTGTACTATTCTAACCAGTCCATCCAATTCCAAGTAGGTCCTGCATCTTGAAGAGATAATGAAAGGTTAAGATGCAGCTGTGCCCCTTTGACCTGCTACCTTATCCTGAGAGTATTATGATTAAAAAAAAAAAAAAGCCATTTGCAGGTTCATCGATTGTAAAAATGGACCACTCTGGTGCAGGATGTTGATAGTGGGGAGGATGGGGGGTGGCAGGGACAGGGAGTGTATAAGAAATCTTTGTATTTTCTGCTCAATTTTGCTGGGAACCTAACACTGCTCTAAAAAACAAAGTCCATTAAAGACTAAAAGAAATAAAAAGATATGAGGAAATCTCCCTACTCAAAACAGTTTCATAGCCCAACCCCAAATGTTCTGTGGGGATGAAATAAAATGAGATGATAACTAACAATAAAAATATTCTTTATCCTCAGGCAGCAGCAATTTGCATGTAATTTAGAATGCAAGTATTATGTTAAAAACTGAACATCTTAGTAGTTCCCATTAATTAAACATTTGCTGTACTAGATCAGTCTGCTCTGATCGCTTTATTTTATTTTCATAAAAACAACTATGAGGAAAGTGCTGTTATCATCCCTGCTTTACAGAAGAGAAGCAGGCTTCAATAAGTTAAGAAAATTGCGTCAGCCAGGAGCGGTGGCTCACACCTGTAATCCCAACACTTTGGGAGGCCAAGGCAGGGGGCATAGCTTGAGCCCAGGAATTCAAGACAAGCCTGGGCAACACAGTGAGACCCCATCTCTCCAAAAGATACAAAAATCAACAAGCTACTTGAGAGGCTTCAGTGGGAGGATCACCTGAGCCTAGGAGGTCGAGGCTGCAGTGAGCCTTGATTGCACCACTGCACTCCAGCCTGGGCAACAGAGACCTTGTCTCAAAAAAAAAAAAAAAAAGTGTCAAAACAAAAAATAAAAAAAAATTAAACAAAGTGCCAAATCACACTGCCAATAAATGACTGAGCTGGGAAATTAGAATAATGGAATAGAGGAAAAATTGAAGGAGGGGGAAGTCATTAAATATGATTTTACCTAAACACACCTCCAAGATGATAAACATATAAAATTTTTTTAATTAAAAAAAAAAAAGCCCTTACCCTTACCTCTAAAGAGTAAACAAGCTGTAGCTGACAAGCTTAGAGAAGGGAATAGACAAAAAAGTAAATAGAAGGACATAGAAAGTGAGTATCATTTTCTAAACAATATATAATTAGTAGGAGTTAGCAGGTGTTTAAAATAATTCTACTAAAAAAATAGAAGATATGTTTGGCAAAAGTAAGTAAGTGGTGGGAAGAAAGTACATAAAAGAAGAGAGAAGTCTGTTGACAGACTGGGACAATCTCATTTAGATGACTTTTGTATTGGAATTAATTGGTTTCAACAAAATAATAATCTATGGTGGCACTGACCATGCAAATATGCTTTTAAATTATTTAAATACAGTTATCCGATTACAATTTAAAACCTCTAGAGAGTTGTTTTCATGTAGCATAGATGCCACTGTCTGCCCTGCTCCCTCTGAGCTTAGTCCAGAGTAAGCTGGGATGAAGACTGACCCTACTGTCGCCTCAGTTAGCCATGGACCATGGGCCTCTGGAAGGGTGAGCGTCTCATTGCTCAGTGGCAAAAGAGATGTGTGTTTGGGGCACACCATGGCCCCTAAATGCAAACCAGTGACTTCCCCTAGTGCTTCCATGAAGAAACAGTCACCTGTCCAATGCGGGAGGAAATGCTAGTTGTTTTATCTTCCTGAGACACTATGCCAGTCTCTTCCTAAAATATTTTCAGTGGGAGGCCTTCACTTTGCTACATTTCTGCCCTGTGTGCTATTCTAGAATGTAGCCCTCATGTATGGATGTCATGATGAGGGAGGGTGCCTTTCCCCTCCAGGCCCGACGGCACCCAAACACCAGAAACATCCACGCCTGTGAGATGAGCCCTTAGGAGAAGCTCCACCCAATGCCGAGTTCTCCTGCTCTCTATTCTCATCCTTAAAATATTTATTTTAAAGGACAAATCTTCATTTCTGCATTCTCCATCAAAATTACAACAGTGTTTCAATTATCCTGATTCACAGATGCAAACCGAGTAACTGGGAGGTCAAGAAATGTGGGTTCTGGTCCTGCTCTGTCTCACTGCCTCTGCATGACTTCGGGCCAGGAGAATAGGATGGATCAGATAACCTAAGGCCCCTCCAGCTACAAACTTTATTATCATGTCTGCACAACACCTCACAGCAGGTGGAAGCTGGAATTACAGAGAACTCTTAAGTTTTAAATTCTGACTTTGAATTTGACCCAGGACCAGTTCACTCTCATGTACAAGAACACACACACTTGCATGCAAGCACACAGACACACACATATATAGATGGCCTGTACTCCATTTGTCATCATGCAGGTTAAGGAACTCAGACCACAGAGATATACAATAAGAAAAACAGTCTCTATTACTGTATTGGGCTCCAGAATGTAAACAAGTGGCTTCTAGTAAGATGGAATAACAAGACTTTTAAAATGAGAAGAATGAACAAGCAAATGTTCATTCAACTGGAGAGTGACCACTGGTGAAAAATCTTGTAAAATAAAGACGTTTGGCTCCAACTTGGAGATGATGGTCATGAAAACATCGTAAGACAAACTAATGATCAGGAGGTCAGCAAAAATAATCTACCTATTACCTATCATGGGACTGAACTTCCCAGTCTATATAGACTCCTGTTTTTTTTTGTTTGTTTGTTTGTTCATTTTTTGAGATGGAGTTTCGCTCTTGTTGCCCAGGCTGGAATGCAATGGCATGATCTCAGCTCACCGCAACCTCCATCTCCCGGGTGCAAGCGATTCTCCTGCCTCAGCCTCCTGAGTAGTTGGGATTACAGGCATGTGCCACCACACCCGGCTAATTTTGTATTTTTAGTAGAGACGGGGTTTCTCTATGTTGGTCAGGCTGGTCTCGAAATCCCGACCTCAGGTGATCCACCTGCCTCAGCCTCCCAAAGTGTTGGGATTACAGGCATGAGCCAGCATGCCCGGCCAGACTCCTGTTATTATCACAGGAGAACAAAAGGAATAAAATAGTGATGAGTTAATATTAAATAGTTTTGTCAATTTCCATCATGGAGAAATCCAGATAAATTCAGAATGTTTAAACAACCCAAGGGTCAACAACTGAGAATTTCACATCTAATATTCACCGTGTGAATTCATCAATCTCCGTAGCTCTTCAGAGCACTAAATTTTACCTTAGGTCCCTACTTAGACCTTTATTTTAGTTACCTTTTAATTCTCTAGTCTGTCCTCCTGTTTCTGAATTACTTTTCCCTGGAATCTTTAACTAAAGAAGACACAGCATGAATAAATTTACAAATCAAGAATAATGATGTCTCATTTAAGGATTTTCAGGTGATGTGGTCACTGCAGCATCAATGATGCGCATATATTTGGTTTCTAAGTGATGCAGGATCTGAATCTAAATTGCAGGAGGTTTATGACAGTTGATAATCATCATTTATTAAAAGGAAGCATAACAAACAGCTACTATACTTATCTGTTCACATCAGATGCAAAAAAGCCAAATGTACAAAAAGATCTGTTCCTTAGTACCTGTGTTACTGTTCAGATGTTTCTGTGGTATAAGCCTGGGCAGACCTTAGTGTTCTGAAGTTTTCTCCCTCTTCTCAGCACCTTCTCTCTCTGTCTCTCTTTCTCTCTTATGTCTCTGTCTCTCTTCTCTCTCTCCTCTCTCTCTCTCTCACCTATCTCTCTACTCCCATCCCCTTATTTCTCTCTCTCTGTCTCTATCTCTCATTCTCTCCTATCTTTCTTTCTTTCCTTCTTTTTTTTTTTGAGACAGAGTCTCACTCTGTTGCCCAGGCTGGAGTGCTGTGGTGCGATCTCAGCTCACTGCAGCCTCCACCTCCTGGGTTCAAGCGATTTTCTGCCTCAGCCTCCCGAGTAGCTGGGACTACAGGCACACATCACCACACCAGGCTAATTTTTGTATTTTTAGTAGAGACGGGGTTTCACCATGTTGGCCAGGCTGGTCTCGAATTCCTGACCTCAAGTGCTCTGCCCACCTTGGCCTCCCAAAATGCTGGGACTATAGGCATGAGCCTCCGCATCTGGCCTCTCTCCTAGTTATCTCTCCTCTCTTCCCCTGCCACTTTGTCTCTCTTTCTCTCTCATTGGGTATCACTTCTGACTCCTCTGTAGCTCTCATCACTTTATGTTCTCCGTGCCAGGAATGTCCATGCTCCTGGTCTCCTGCCTGGTCTGCACTCAGCCCGCCCTTCTTGCTGGCATCAGGGAACTCTCATTGTGTCACATCTCTGCATAAAGTCTGAAGTCTTGAGTAAGTGCTGCAAGGCCTCTCATAATCTGGCCCCAACTGACAGGCAGGCACTCTTCCACAAACACTGCATCCCAGCGGCACTGACCTACTTAGTTTCTGGACCCTGGTATCGTGAAACTCCCTCTGTGCCTCTGACCATGCTCTTTGTTCTGTGGGAAAATCATTCCTCCTCAGTCCAAGGAAGGCTGCCTCCTTCTGGAAGGCCTAGAGTCCTCCTCTACCTCCTCCCATGCACTAGACGACTTCTGGAACTCATTCTTTTAGAAAACTTGTAGCCAGCTAGTGTCTCCAAACACCAAATTCCCATTTTCTTTAGTCAAGGGCCAAAATGCAGGCTTCTCAGGTCATCTCTTTGGCTACACTCTAACATCCAAAGAGATCTGATCTTCCTCGCCATTCACCAACCTCTCATTGCTCCCTCTCTGCATAACCTTTATCTGAGCCCTCTAGAACCTCATTCCATGGTAAAAATCTCTCATCTGCAGCCATATCACCAATGGGTCCTTCTCTCCACCTTGCTCATCCTTGCAAGGACACTGCGTCTCCCCTGTTCTCCTCCCAAGGAGATGCCACTTATTCTCCCTCACCCCACAGACTGTACCTAGGAGTTGAGAGAAGAACCACAATGTCAGTTCCAGGTGACATTTCCTCTATTCATTCAGGCTGATGCTAAACCAGCCTTTACAGTCCACATTGCCAATGTCAGATGCCAACCTCCAGTCATTCCTCCTCCTCATTCCGGAAGCCTTTGGCAACTTGCCCAGTCTTCCTTTTCACACCAGGTCCTTTATAGCTTCAAGATTTCAGTTCTTTGATCTCAGAGGAGTGTCCTTTCAATGACACCTACACCACCCTTTCTTTCACCACTCCCTGGGCCTTTTCACCACCCACAATTGCTCTGTCTCTGAAGCCTTTAATTCAGTCTACTCAGATCTCAAGCTACCACCTTTCATTCCAGTGACTGCTACCACACCTGTATTTTATTTCAGCAAGAGGTTCAATATCTTGACTCCTCTACTTTCTCCTTTTCTATCAACCCCTTCCTGTTTTTACTTCCTTCTCTATCAAACCCAGACTCCACGGTGCATCTGTCTTATAAATCTCTTTAACAACCTTGCCATGTACATTATCTTTACATTGCACTCCCCTGGCAAAACCCCAAACCTGGATAACTCTAGCTCCCCCACCCCCAACTCCCACTTCTAAACTTTGGCTTCAAAGGGAACTTGCATAAATGCCCCTGGATCTCATGGTTGGGCAAGTACAAGTTCCTGGTCTCCGACTGCAAGGGCCCCCAGGGCAGACCAACAATCCCTCTGGGTATCCCGATCAGCTCTCCCTGCCGGTCTCCATGGCAGCCAATTCAAATTCTTCCCATTCCTCAAATCTCTTGTCCCACCACTTCTTTCCAGAGTATGGAGGGAACCATACTCTGTTCCTTCCAAAGAATATCACACTCCCAACTTCATAAGGAATGAGAAGTCGTGGGAAGGGAGCTGTCCCTGTCTACATCTATACCCTGATGGGTTTCCTCCCTCCAGGCACAATGGAAGTGCTGTTTCTCCTCTAGTATTCCCACCTTTCCTGCCTCCTCGGGCTCAAAGATCCATCAGTTATGCCCCACCTCAACCCCTCTCTCTCCACTGGCAGAGGGGCTCACTTCCAGAGATATGCCCTCTGACTTTGAGGATGGCATTCCTTAAAGAGATTATTCCACTTCTGTGCTGTATTTTTTGAAATTACCAGTTGGTCACAGTCTTGGCCCCCGCTGACCCAAAAGCAAGCCATAAGATTTTGGCTTCTCACTTCTTAGGAAACATAGTAGATATAAGTAAACAGATTCAAATTGCTCCCAAAGAAAAGTTAGTAGAAACATCTTCCCTCCTGAGAGGCAGTGGAAATCAATTTGAAGTTGGCCTAATGTTTAGTATTCTTAGACTAGCCTAGGAAAAAATTGCGAGTAACCAAAGTAAGAGAGCAGGAAAGAGGTGATAAGGAGTGGAAGAAACATTCTTCACCTTTGCTAACACGGTCCATCTGTCACTTCCAAAGCTCACTTTAACAAGAAAAAACCAGCTGACTCTTCTTTTTGAGGATATATGAAAATCAAGAAATGGCTCTTGCAAGTGAGTGGCTTGAGCAGTTCAGCAAAGGCAGAGCACAGAACAGTGAAGTGGCACAGATGTCTTTTCAAAGGGAAATCCCTACCACTGTGGGCTTGTCCTTCTGGCACTTGGAACACGAGGCCGGTCGGGCCACCCCTCCTGTCACACCCGCAGGGCCCACCCGTTAAGCGGGAGCAGGTGGCCAGGCGTGCCTTGGCACTTGCACTCGGAGAATTGAGTATCAACAAGCAGCAGGGCTTCATTTCTGCTTCCATTGCCTGCTTTAAGAAGATAATGTAGGCCACAGACTCGAAGGCACTTCTCTTTCTCCTAAGAGAGTATGCTCAAGTGGACCCTTTGATCAAACTCAATTCCACCAGAAATTATTAAGAACCTACCATATGTCAGGCGCTGTGAGCTGCTGGGGATAACAGGATGGACAAGGCAGCTCCCAGTCCTGAATGGGTCCCAAAGTAGCCTAAGGAGGGGGCACAGATAAAGCAGCACTAATACAACAGGAGCCGAGCTTGCCCAGGGTTTGAACACGGCTCTGCGGGGAGGGAGTGTGGAGGAGGCAAGGAGTGAAGAGGCGAGCGCCGGGAAGGCTCTCAGAAGTGGTCACATCGGAGCTGGGTGTCCTCCAAACTTCCAGTGCCAGGATGCAAACCCCAAGCTTTCTAAGTTCATTGTTCTAAGAAGAACTGGCAAAGGCTTGGAAACAGCTACATCTTTAGATACATAACGTCCTAATTAGTGGTTGTCCTCCAATGCCAAACAAAGCAGCCGAGAAGCCGGCTTCAAAGCAGCTCTTCTGATGACAGACTAGGACACAGAATGACTTTAAATGAGAATGAGCCCTGGCTGAGCTACATTTTGGCTAGCTTCCCAATTATCACCATTGCTGGCATGTCTAATTTATTCACTCAGAAAAGTCCTTTTCTCTGTCATCTTAGAGCCAGCTAAATCCTTCTTCAGGTCCCCGATGGAAAATATTAACAAATTCATTAATTAAAAGATGCCTGTAAACTTGACCCTGAAAACTATCATTCTGTTTTAATTCAGTAAGTGAGCAAGTTCTTGAATTCAAGTCAAATATTTCCTAGCAGGGCTGAGCTTCATCTAGGACTGGAGCCTGACTTTATTTTTAAGCATGGGTTACTTTAAAAAATATTCATCCTTCAGAATAGAATTATAACATTATAGTTCATTCTAGTTTGGGACAGTAAACTTGATGTCTATCTTGAGCTTTAACTTTCATTCCAGCTTTTATTTTTTATTTTATTTATTTATTTATTTTGAGACAGGGTCTCACTCAGTCACCCAGGCTGGAGTGCAGTGGCGTGATCTTGGCTCATTGCAACCTCCACCTCCCTGGCTCAAGCCATCCTCCTGCCTCAGCCCCCAGAGTAGCTGGGACTATAGGCGCACACAGCACCACGCCCAGTTAATTTTTGTATTTTTTGTGGAGACAGGGTTTTGCCATGTTGCCCAGGCTGGTCTCGAACTCCTGGGCTCAGCATTTTTGAGGCACCCAGTATGTACACAGTAGGCTGTCAAAACTGAGCTCTCTCTACCACTTTCAATCCCCAGCACCCTTCTTCATTTTCTATCACAGCACTTAGACTACCTGACATTGTATTATAAATTAGAACATAAGCTTCCCAAGGGCAGAAACTTCAAACTGTTTTGATCCCTGCTATAATCCCACCACCTAAAACAGTGCCTGGCAAGGAAGGAAGTACTTGTTCGAGGAAAGCACTTGCTCCTTCATGCAGGTGAGTGAATGAGCCAGGGATTGTGCTGGGATGTAACTGACAAAAGGTTGCAGAATCTAGTAGCATCCATTCATTCCATATAAAAGGAGTTGAGAGGTCCCATTCTAGAATGGGAAGGAAGACATTTGCCTAAAAGCTGGTTTGCAAGGCCAGCACATTGTTTCTAATTAGATCATGATTTAGGTTGATTTGTTGAGAAAAATGGATCCTCAATTCCTGCCCTCCCATGGTCTCACATTTACTAGTCAAGTCCCATTTACTAGGGTAGACAGACATGTAAATGGACACATTAGGATCAACATGGTGGATGCAAAACATACATAAATTAAGTGCTAGGCAAGCCCCAGGAAATTAACAACCAAATGGGGAACACAGATGAGGCCCTTTGAGCTGGGGCTTACTATAAAAGTAGGAATCTGCCAGTGTTACTCATTTGCTCAAAAATCTTTGGTAGTTCCTTCAAACACACACAGGGACTTTCTTGACTTTGAATAGCCTCTTTAACTTAGACACTGGTGCATGAACTCTGGAGCCAGACTTCCTGGGTTCACATCCTGGGCCTGCCCCTTATTAAATATGAGACCTACCTCTCTATGCCTGTAAGTGAAGGATAATAATATTATACCTACCATACAGGGTTCACATAAGAATCCAATTGACTTAATAAATGTACTTAGAACAGGGCCTGACATACAGAGTGAAATTGAGTGTTAGCCCAGGCACAGTGGCTCATGCCTGTAATCCCAGTACTTTGGGAGGCCGAGCTGGGTGGATCACTTGAGCTCAGGAAAGCAAGACCAGCCTGGGCAACAATGCGAAACCCCACCTCTACAAAAAAATATAAAAATTGCCAGGCATGGTGGCATACGTCTGTGGTCCCATCTACTCAGGAGACTGAGGTGGGAGAATCGCTTAAACCCAGGAGGCAGAGGTTGCAGTGAGCTGAGATTGTGCTACTGCACTGCAGCCTGGGCGACAGAGCGAGACCCTGTCTTAAAAAAAGCAAAGACAAAAAAAAAAAAGATAAAAAACTACCAACTATGATCTAAAGGCAGTTCTACTTTCCACCATAGACAGTGAGGGCAACTGGGACTCCAAATAAAGGCCTATACCAGAGAGAAGGCCAATTTTAATAGTGCAAGTAAATCTTGCCCCTAAAACACCAGCATAGCTTTTAATGTAAAGGTAAATCAAATTGAATGATTCTTAAATCCACAGCATGGCTACACAGAAGCAATGAAGGAGCAATGAATGGACTCTTGGCCCTGTGCAAGAAACTCCATAAGGCTCAATAAGTAATAATAATAAATGTTTTTGTTTTTGAGACAGAGTCTTGCTCTGTCATTCAGGCTGGAGCACAGTGGCACAAACTCGGCTCACTGCAATCTCTGCCTCCCAGATTTAAGCGACTCTCCTGCTTCAGCCTCCCAAGTAGCTGGGATTACAAGTATGTGCCACCACACCTGGCTAATTGTTGTATTTTTAGTAGAGACGGGGGTTTCATCATGTTGCCCAGGCTGGTCTCGAACTCCTGACCTCAAGTGATCTGCCTGCCTCAGCCTCCCAAAGTGCTGGATTACAGGCACAAGCCACCGCACCTGACCCATTATTTGTTTATAAAGTGTTTTAGGCAGATCTGACATGGCCTACCACCAACCCATAAATTGGAATGGTCCCGTTTTTCTTTCAAGATTCTTACTGCCATATTCATTTAATTAAGAATATCCTAAATGTTTGTTATATATCAAAGCACATGAATACTTTAACTCTAGAGAGAAAAAAAAACATATTATTTTTGGTCCTAAGAAAACAAATGTTTATTCATTTATCCAAATGTTATCAAGCCATTTTTATGTGCAAGCTGCTGGCTTATAATGTATTTTAATGCACCATACTTTTGTTAAAGGGCTGGCAGCAAGAAAAAATAGCTACAACTGGCCAGGTGCAGTGGCTCACGCCTGTAGTCCCAGGACTTTGGGAGGCCAAGGAGGGCAGATTACCTGAGCTCCGGAGTTCGAGACCAGCCTGGCCAACATGGTGAAACCCTGTCTCTACGAAAAATACAAAAAATAAAAATATAAAAAGAAATAGCTACAACTAAGCATAATTACAAGGTAAGACAGAACACATTGTCAGAGGGAGTATTTCAGCTCTGAAGGAGGGAAGACAGCTTCAAGTAGGTAGTGTCTGAGGAAGGAGAAAACGGGGTAAATACACAAGGATTGCATAAGCAGTGGCACTGCCATGAGAAGAACAGTGTGAGCAGGAAACAGAGGTGACAACACTTCAGAGCATATTCAGGGAGCAGCAATGGTTCCAATTTGCCTGAAACCTAGGTGTACAGTGAAGGAAAATGCTGTGCAAAATCTGATTCAGGTATAACATCACAAAAACCAAAGTAGGAGTTGAAGGATGCAATTCAGCCTTGGCAACATGGCGAAACCCTGTCTCTACAAATACGAAATAAAAAATTAGCGGGGTGTGGTGGTGCGTGCCTGTGGTCCCAGCTACTGGGGAGGCAGAGGTGGAGGATCACTTGAGCCCGGGAGGTAGAGGCTACAGTGAGCCAAGATCATGCCACTGCATCCAGCCTGGGCAACAGAGTGAGACCCCGTCTCAAAAAAGAAGAAAAAAAAAAAAGCAACTTCAGACATTTTTCCTCATTCACTTTTGCAAACACATATTGCCTCTAAACATTTCAAGAAAGTTTTCTATCTTAGGTATAAACAGTTAATTAAATTTTAAAATAACATCTTTACAATGATTACTATAACCAAAATAAGTGTCTATAGCCAGAAAACAGAGACAACATATTCATGACAATAATCACAACTAATTTTATGGAGCTTTTCATTGATAAAATATAAATTTTCCCTTATCCACCATAGGAAAAATCCACATTAAAGAATGCTTTTAACTTCCTTTTTCTACTTTACAAGTAACCCAAATATCACATTCCTAGCACCTCATGCTCTCTAAACTGAGGTAACTCAATGAAACCTCAGTTACTGTGCACAAAATTAAAACTTCACAAATAGAAGTGAATTTAATTCCCTTATAACACATACATATATATCATGAGCATAGATAATAGTTGTACACATTCCATAGAAGGGAAGCTCCTGGTGAAAATAAGGAATTATATTAATCTACCATTTAGCCTAGACTCTACAACTTGCTTTGGTTAAAGTTAAGATAATTTGGCATCTTAGCCAAGTGAAAGCTGCTTTTAACGTTTTGCCATTGATTCTTTCTGCTTTGAAGACCTTAAAAGCTACCATTAGGTTGATGCAAAAGTAAATGCAATTTTTGCCATTAAAAGCAATGGAAATTACTTTTGCACAAACCTAATACTAAAATATTCCAAATCACAGAAGATATTTCTAAATCACTGGATGTAAAATATTATCACTGTAAACTTTATGATGTTACCATTGACACTTCCCTATTATGAAATGTACATTTCAGAAAATCAGTAAAAACTTTCTAAGTCATTTGTTTATGTTCACACGAGGCATGCTTTTCACACTTCTATTCATACAAAGGAACAGGAAACACCTTGACCTTTATTAGCATAGGCCTCAGCATCTATGCTCAGAGATTTAGATGTTAAGACATCCACCAGATTCTTGCAGATGTTTTTCTTGTAAAAAATATTTTTAAAATGTAAGTTATCTCCCAGAAATGCTTTTAAAAGATAGAAGCCTTTGAAATTGGGAGTCACTACACCTCAAAACCAACTATATGCTTTATTATACCAAGTTAAAAGTAAAGTGGTTTTCAAAAAAAACAAATTTTTCAAATGTAATCTTTTTTAAACTAATTCTCCCTGTTTGCTGCTTTTTTCTATTCTTCAATGACACAGTATTTTGTATAATTATTATTATCACTATGTTTTTGAGACAGGGTCTCAATCTGCTGCCCAGGCTGGAATGCAGTGGCACAATCTTGGCTCACTGCATCCTCAACCTCCTGGGCTCAAGTGATCCTCCTACCTCAGCCTCCCAAGCAGCTGGGATTACAGGCACGCCACCACATCTGGCTAATTTTTGTATTTTTTGTAGAGATGGGGTTTCGCCATGTTGTCCGAGCTGGTCTTGACCTCCTGGGCTCAAGCAGTCTGTCTGCCTCATCCTCCCAAAGTGCTAGGATTACAGGCATGAGCCACCACATCCAGCCTGTATAATCATTTTAACTATCAATATTCCCTTTGTACTTTAACATGCGGATAACGAAGTTTTTATTTACAGACTTTTTTTTGAAATATGCCATGATTTGCCATACTGGCCCAAAACACAAATATAGAATTGTATACAATAGTGGCTACTTATTTTTCACATCACAAAAATTAATTTTCAAATAATTTCTGGAGAATTGTGTACTTCACTTTTGATTCATTTCACTAAAACTCTCTTAAAAATCCAATAAATTCAATTCATGAATTCCTCATCTAAATCGAGATCCTAAGTCTCCTCCTTCCAGCATGTTTTATGTCTAAAAACATACAAAAATTAGCCGGGTGTGGTGGCAGGTGCCTGTCATCCCAGCTATTCGGCGGAGGCTGAAACATGAGAATCGCTTGAACCTGGGAGGCAGAGGTTGCAGCGAGCTGAGATCGCACCACTGCACTCCAGTCTAGGAGACAGAGTGAGACTCTGCCTCCAAAAAAAAAAAAAACAAAAAACTCTCCCTTCCTTTCCTTCTCTTCCCTTCCTCCCTTCTTCATTCCCTCCCTCCTCCCAGGTGAATTTGTTTTAAAAATATATTCTCCTGGCCGGGTGGCTCACGCCTGTAATCCCAGCACTTTGGGAGGCCGAGGCAGGCAGATCACTTGAGTTCAAGACCAGCCTGGCCAAGATAGTGAAACCCATCTCTACTAAAAATACAAAAATTAGCCAGGCGTGGTGGTGGGCACCTGTAATCCCAGCTACTTGGAGGCTGAGGCAGGAGAATCGCTTGAACCCAGGAGGCAGAGGTTGCAGTGAGCCAAGATCGCACCACTGCACTCTAGCCTGGGCAACAGAGCAAGACTCCATCTCAAAAAAAATATATATATATATAATTATTATATATTATATATAATACAATTATAATATATAATAATTATATATATATATATTTCTCCTTTCTTCTTCTCTTGGTTCTCCAATCCTTTCTTCAGGCAGAACAGCTTGAGAGCTCTGGTTTTATCTGTCTTATTTGTTTATGCTGCCAGGTGAGTTTGTTTTAAAAAGATCGTCTCTCCCTCCCCCACCCCCAGGTGAATTTGTTTTAAAACCATATTCTCCTGGCCGGGCGCAGTGGCTCACGCCCATAATCCTAGCACTTTGGGAGGCCAAGGTGGGTGGGTCACCTGAGGTCAGGTGTTTGAGACCAGCCTGACCAACATGGAGAAACCCCACCTCTACTAAAAATACAAAATTAGCCTGGCATGGTGGTGCATGCCTGTAATCCCAGCTACTCGGGAGGCTGAGGCAGGAGAATCACTTGCACCTGGGAGGTGGAGGCTGTGGTAAGCTGAGATTGTGCCACTGCACTCCAGCCTGGGCAACAAGAGTGAAACTCCGTCTCAAAAAAAAAAATATATACACACACACACACACACACACACACACACACACATATATTCTTTCTTCCTTCCAGGTGACTTTGTTTTAAAAAGACATTTTTTCTCCTTCCTTCTTTTTTCTCTTTCTTTCTGTTATGTATATAATATGGCCATAACCCTTCCCTCCTCCTTCTGAACAACTCAGCCCTAAAGCCATAAGGTGGGCCAGAGAAAGGCAGGCACCTATGCGGAGAAGCAGCCTGGTGTGAGGGGTCAAAGCCACAGCTGGCTGAGGAGAGCAGCAATGGTGACAGTAGAGGGTGGTGGGGGCACTGGGATGGTACAGCCAGTGTAGAGTCAGAGCCCAAAGAGAGTCAGGTGTCCACATGGGGGAGCAGCCTGACATGCTGGTTCGAGCCTCAGCAGAGGGAATGGGGAGGGCACCCTCCTACGTGGGGAGCTTGGTGCCTAGTTCTGGATCCCACACAGAGGACTGTGAGGACAACCACACAGAGGAAAGGCTCAGGGCCTGGTGTCAAGGCTCATGCAGGGTGAGGAGGGCACTCAGAGGTGCGGGTGACCCAGTGAGGGGAATCAGAGATCAAGCAAGTAAAATGTACTCACATGTGGGTAGCCCAGAGTGGTGGGTCAGAGCTAGGTAGGGTAGAGCATTCCCACGCCACAGAGGAGGTCCAGTGTTGAGTGCTGGAGCCCAAGTGAGGTGTGGAGAGCATCCATCTGTGAGGGCAGCCTAGAATGCAGTACGAGAGAGAAGGATGTCCATGGCAGTGCGGGCAAGCCAGCAGAGGGTGTTGGAGCTCAAACAGGGTAAAGGGGGCATCTATGATAGGAGCAGCCCGGTGTGAAGTGTCAGAGCCTTAGGAGTGCAACGAGGATGTCCATGTGGGAGAGGGGCAGCAGTGGTGATGAGAGATTGGTTACATACAGGGAGATTGATCAAATAATTTAAATATCTTAGAGCTAGTGAGACCTAGTTCCTCAATGTCAAGAGAAGGATGGAGCCCTATAGTATTGTTAGAATTGGAGGCATCTGTATGATATCATGGATTTCAATAGACACAGAAGTTTAAATAGGAACATGTAGGTATGTATATACTAATGTTCTCTAAATGTGTCCCCTGAAAAGGCCTGGGAGTGGCACTTTCCCCAAGGCAATGAGCACATCTGGTGCTCAGATCTTGGCTTCTAAGTACCACTTAGCACTAAAAGAAACCAGGGATCCTTGAAGAAATGGCCAGGTCCAGGGTTGGGGCAGGGAAAGTACAAGATGAGCCTGGAACATCTTACTGTGGCAAAAAAGTAAAGAAGGGTTCAACTAATGAAGATTTGTCAATAGGCCACAGAAGCCAGTTGGCCACTGACCAAATTAGAGACAGTTTGAGCATCAAAATAATGACAATAACAAGTAATAAAATGTGGTCCCTGGGCCAGCAGCACTAACAGTACCACCTGGAAACTTGTTAGAAATGCACATTCTCAGGTCTCACTCCATACCTACAGAATCAGGAACTCTAGAGATGGGACCTGGCAGTCTTTGTTTTAACAAGCCCTCCAAAAGATTCTGACGCACACTCAAGTTTGAGAACCACTGAATCAGGAAACTATGAGTTCATATTGAAAAGTAAATGAACTGAAAGTTTGATGAGGAGCATAGTATTTACATAATCTCAAAAGTACCACCTCAAAAATACTATAAAGAGAGTAACTCTACAATGAATTCTGGGATACACCACCTTAATCAAGTGATCAAAGTGAACATAAGCCACCGAACAAACTGAAATTGGGCACCATCTGATGTGATAATACAACTTCTGTGATATTTTGGCTACACAGATGCATAACCTGAATTTAATAATGAGAAGAATCAAACCCTAATCAAGGGTTATTCTACAAAATCGCTGGTGCATGATCTTTAAAAAATATCAAGGTCATGACAATAAGGGAAAGAATGAATTGCTATTCTAACTCATTCTAATGATAGTAGACATATTAGAAGTGTTCAATATGCCAGGTACTGTGTGGTTCGTGCCTGTAGTCCAACCTACTCAGCAGACTGAAGCAGGAGGATTGCTTGATGTCAGGATTTTGAAGCTGCAGTATGCTATGATCACACCTATGAACAGCCATTGCACACCAGCCTGGGTGTCAGAACAAGACTTCATCTCAGAAAAAAAAAAAAGTACTCAATACATATTTGAGTGAAATGGTTTAAGTAGCTCTGGAATTTTGGTTTCAAATCATTAGAATATTTCTGTAAGAAGGCAGGATCTATATCAAAAATCTAAACTTATTATTTTACCCTATCACTTTTGTAATGTTTAAGTCAAAATAGTTTATCTTGAATCATTCTTTTGATATGTACTTATTTTGTGAGACAGGGTCTTGCTGTTGCCCAGGCTGGAGTGCAGTGACATGAACACAGCTCACAGCAGCCTCAACCTCCTGGACTCAAGCTATCATCCCACCTCAGTCTTCATGTAGCTATGTAGCTGGGACCACAGGTGCATGCCACTATGACCAGCTAATTTTTTCTTTTTTGTAGTGTCGGGGGTCTTGCCATGTTAGGCTGGTCTTGAACTCCTGAACTCAAGTGATCCTTCCACCTTGGCCTCCCAAGTGCTGGGATTACAAGTGTGAGCCACTGCACCTGGCCTATTTTTAAAAAAACTGACAAAAATTTATATATATCTAATATGGTACTGTGTAATATATAATTATACATTATATATCATTATATATAATATATATATATGGTACTGTGTATTTGTTTTGAAAGATGGATACATTGCAGAATGGCCAAATTGAGCGAATTAACATCACATACTCATCAGTTTCTGTGGTGAGAACACAAAATCTATGCTGATTCCAAGGATACATTTTTATTAACTATAGTCATCATATTGTACAATAGATTTGTTGAATTTATTTCTCCTGAAATTTTGTATCCTTTGGCCAGCATCTCCCACCCCCAACCCCTCAACCAGCCCCTGGTAATCATCATTCTACTCCTGGTTCTATAAGCTCAACTTTTTTAGATTCCACATATAAGCAAGATCATGAAGTATTTGTCTTTCTGTGCCTGGCATATTTCACTTAATGTCCATCAGTTCCATCCATGTTGTCACAAGTAACAGGATTTAATTTTTTATGGCTAATATTCCACTGTGTATACAGACCACCTTTTCTTTATCCATTCATTTGTTGATAGACACTTAGGTTGATTCCATATCTTGGCTACTGTGAATGCTGCTGCAATGAACATGGGAGTACAGATTATCTCTTCAACATACTCATTTTCTTCAGATATTAATATATACTTAGTAGTGGGATTGCTAGATGCTATAGGTAGTTCTATTTTCACTTTTTGAGGAACCTCTACTGTTTTCCATAATGGCTGTGCTACTTTACATTCCCAACAGTGTGCAAGGGTCTCCTTTTCTGCATATCCTTGCCAACACTTCTTTCATCTTTTTGATAAGTCATTCAACAGGTATCAGGTATTACCATTATCTCATTGTGGTTTTAATTTGCATTTCCCTGATGATTAGTGATCCTGGACATTTCTTCATATACCTGTCAGCCATGCGTATGTTTCCTCCTGAGACATGTCAATTCAGGTCAAGTCATTCCTTCTAACAGTAATTGGACAGCAAAGCCAAATTATATGAAGGCACTTCCCAATAACATTAAGCCATATCTTCAACATTTGGAAGAATGTTTTCTGAGCCTTCGTGCGGTAAATCCAAAAGGGAGTTTTGTTCACTGCTCTAACCTACTACCTAGAACAATGCCTGGCACATAGCAGGCACTCACGGTTGTTGAATTATTAGGCAAAATATGCATAATATCTTTATTATCTTAGCAGAGGGGGTAAATCCTCAAGTCACAATATACAGAGAACAGAAAGTAAGTTGTAAAATATTTTTTATTGTAAAAACAAAGTCAATAAAGGTTGACAATGTAAATGTTATCTCAGAACATTTCCCCTTGGTTCCTGAATTTGCTAGATTCCTATGTACCAGCAAATCTCCATTAGCATTTCTCAGGTTTCATGATCCTTTTCAGATATGTTGGTTGATTATATATATATATATTGCTTAGAAACAAAAATCCACCTGATATTAAAACAAACCAAAAAAAATCATAAAAGCAAGCAAATGAACAAAAAACCCTAGCTTTGTTGTGCTTTTCTTTCACATTTCCTACAGGGAGATTTGTGTATCTCAGATACTTTCAAAATCTAATAGGTAAGTAAAATTAGTGCCTTAACCAAACAGTAAGATACCAAAGAATCCTCCATCACAAGTTACTGAATCAAACTTCTCATGACATTTGCGGTATATTCAGATTTGAAGATTTTTTAAATTTAGAATTTAAAACAAACTTTAGACTGCTGATTTTCCATATTTCAAAGTCTGTAGTTGTTTGCAGCATATAAATGGAAAGAGTAGTGCAAAACGCATCAAGTTTTATATGATAAATATATACTTTCAACCTAATGGCTGCCTCAAAAGTAAAGAGTGAACAATTACTTCTCAAAATAAATCTAGATTGACTTAAAGTTCACAATTTAGAAATAGCAATTGCTACTCTATTTCCATAGATTGCAAAATGATTTCAAATACAGATTACACATACAATTGTTTTACAAAAATAGAAATATTGTTTGGGATTTTACAAAACTTTATAAAATATAACACTATATTTGCAAATTCAAGATAGTTTCACACTGAAATAGACAATACTTCCAAGATATGAAGTCTAGCCAAACTTAAAGTGGTCTGCCTTGAGGCCATTCTTACATATTATTTCTTCCAAATCTTCAAGCCTAGGTAAATCTGTGCTCTAACACAGGCTTTGTAAAAAAGAGACTGTTTATTTTCAAGGGTTTTATAAGATTTTCAATCCAGAAATAATGTTAAAGCAGATGAATTTATACCTAAAAAATATCTTACTAAAGGCAGAAGCTAATGCAGTATGACAATTCTGTATAACTGATAAATTTCAAACCAAATTCCTAAGAATGACAACCTATTATTAATTTAAAATATATATTTGACAATTATAATTTGGGACCTATATAAAACAAAAATATAATCACAACTATTTTATGGAAAAATATTTATTCATATAGAGTGAAAATACCTCCAAACTTGGTTATTTGTAGCTGTCAGATGAGAAGTATTTCCTAATTACACCCATTCATAAACACTCATTTTATCACTTCAAAGAGCACCAGTGTATTTTTTCAACAAACCAGAAAGTAAGAAGGTAGGGGCTTATTTCATGTAACAGTGCTATTATGATAAGGCACCACTAGGTATATGAAAAAGCCAAACAAAGTATTTCCAAATCATGTGTTTTTGTTACTGGTGTCTTAACCATTAGACAGGATGGTTAGAAAAAAGCTGCTAACATTATTAATGAACCACATTATAGCCCCTTTCCCACCATTCTGTGCTTTTAGTTTTACTTATAACAGAAATGAAAACAACGTAGTACATGATCTGTTAAAACAAACATCTTTTCCCAAACTTCCAAGAAAATAACCTAAAAATAAACAAGAAACAAAAAATTTATCTGATATATTTGCAAAAGTCTATCCCTGTAGAAGAGTGTGAGGAGTGGGAGAAGGCAGGGGGACCTACTTTCTATGGAATATATTGAGGCACATAGGTTACAAGTTTCTCAGGCAAATTCATGGCTAGAACAAAACAGAGAGAGAGCTCAGAATCTTACATTTCCCCCAAAGTTGATTTCTCAGATAGCCACACCTGATTAAATACTCCCAAATGTGTCCTTAGTCACTGCTATCATCATCGTCATCATCATCAGACATATCATTTAAAGGAGACTTCAATGACTGACTGTAAGAGTCTGATCTAGCAGGCTGGCATGTGGCCATGTCCCCAGCAGAAAGCAGGTCATAGCAGAAGTCACAAATCCGCACAGGCTTAGAGGACTGGCTGGGAAGAAGAAATCTCTTTTCAGAGCAGGGCCCACAGACAACAAAACCACATTTGCGGCAATGGTGGCGACGATTAACAGGTGTGAATTTTGCTTTCTGACAACGCATACATACAGTTGCCTCAGAGTCAGGAACCCAGACAGCAGCATGTTCATTACTGGGTGTCTTCCCACTTTTGGAGAGTAAATCAGTAACACATTTATTTATATGATTCATCCATTCTGATTTCTCCGTAGCAGTGGCAGCATAAACTGCAAAAGATTTAGTTGGTGTCTTGATTAGCCATCCATTCCTTAAGTCTCCCTCATCTTTGATGGAATCAATAGTGACATTTTCCAGGGGAATAATATGTTGTTTGTTATATTTTTTCTTCTGGATGACAATATTGCCATATACAAGAATATCATTAAATAAGAAAAACTGCCTTGCTTTGGGCTTTTTCCTGCACAACTTAGTCAATACTCCTTCTCCAATAAGAACTCGTCCAGGTATAGTTAAAGGTTGACCAGCTGCTCCAAAACAGTTTTCCACTATACTTATACGTCTAGTATTTGCTTCACTGTTTGCCAAGCGATCCACCATCTTTCACTAATAGCCTTTTAAAAAACAGAAAAAGAAATTAGCACATATAAATTATAAATTCCTATAAGTTAATTATATATAAATTAAGCTAACAAATCATTGCTTTTACACAAAAGCAAAATGTTCTTAAATTCTTTCCCTCTAAGATAATCACTAAGCACATCAAAAGGGCTAACATTTCTCAATTTTTAAAATGATGAAAAACACTTATTTATCATCTCCACGTAGCACCATACTAGTTAAGCAGGTATTTGTAAAAGTATAAACTTCCTACAGATATAATTGAATGAAAGACGATTGGATAATTAGCATAACTTATCTCTGCAAAATAATAAACCCCATTCAATGAAATGTAATCTCAATGGGATTCTGAACAATAGGGAACAAAATGTTACATAAACTAAGAAAAATGACTACAATTTTCCAAGTAAGCTATTACCACTGAGCTACAGCCTTAATTCTCTCACCTGGATTACTAAAACTGTTTCCCAACATGTGTCCTGGCCTTCAGTCTTGCCCCCAAATCAATCTTTGGGCAGTGATCTCTAAAATGCTAATTTGACCCCATCATTGCTCAAAATGATCCCTTAACCTATTAAATACAGGGTGTTCACGGCCTTTCATTACTTGGTTCTTGTCACTCCAACCTCACCATAAGTCAGTCTTCACCTCAAATGTCATATTCTAAGAACACTCTACTACTTGTAGTCCACTTCACTGTTGTTCCTTTTACTACTTACTACTGCAGCTAACTCATATTCATCCTTCGAGACTTAGTTTAGGTTATCGTGTCTCCTCCAGGAAGCCTCCTTTAAACTCCCATGCTAGACTAAAACCCTTCCTGTGAGCTATCCATATTCCATGTATATTCTAGCTTCACTTTTACCAAAGGACTGAAATCTGTTCCTCCAGAGACCATGCGGAACCTAAAAAGCAGAGATCATCTGATAGTTTTGTTTGAAACTGATATGGTTTGACACAGAAAAGGTACTAAAAAATGTTAATAACATTTTAACAATGTGCAAAACACCCTATTAATCTAAACATTTAATCTCTAAGTCCAATATTGACTTCACTCAAGTCCCAGAGTTGTATCCTATTTCAAACCTACTAAACTAATACTACTATACTATAACCAAGTCATATTAACGAACAACAAGCCTTGAGAAGAAGAACATTTAAAGTTTAAAGACTAACAGCATAGTATGTAAGTTCCAGTATTCAGCTCAAAAACTGACACAATAGCCCTTCTTGGCCTTCATTATAAAGGACACTAGAATTCTGGTTATTTCTCAATTCTGTCTCCCCGCAAATCTTGGGTCCTTATAAAGCCCTCTTGTCCTCCACAAAGGTAGGATGTAGCAGGCCTAAAAGTTGTTCCCAAGAATAGGATAATGCATGGTTCCAAACTGGAAAGGTTTCTAATTAGGACTAATATGCCGGCCAATTAAAAGCTTACTATCCTATGCACAAGTACATCACAGAAAAGGAAATAAAAACGGCTAATAAACAGGAAAAGAGGCTCAATCTCTATCATAATTAAAGAAATTATATTAAACAGTATATTTTTCACTCAGATTAATAAAAATTTTTAAATTTACTAAGATTCAGTACTCATAAAGGTATAGGGAAATAGGTACCCTTGTACACTACAGAGAATATGTGTATTCACCAATCTAATTAAATAAATTTCACTCACGTGCATAAAGATATGTACAAGGATAATCAGCACAGCATTGTTTATAACAGGAAAACAATTGGAAAAGCTCCAAATAGCCATCAAGAGGAACTGGTTGAGAAAGTTATGACACACCCTTAATCATATATCTTGAGAATAAGACAGATCTAAAACCAGTGACAAGGGAAATGCTCAAGATCTTTAGGTGGGGAAAAGAGATGAACTTCCTGATCTCATTTTTATTTCAAATAAATACATTTCATCACATCTAAGATGCTATAGATTTTAAGACATATTTATGTGCAACTCATAAAGAGAAAAATGTTGCCAATTAAACCACAGCATACTGTTGATTATAAGACCAATTTCAAATACATATAGTAAAAAATGTTTATCTTTAGACTCAATGGAATACATATTTCAAAAGCATAATCATAGACATCTGTATCTGTAAGCACACACACAACATAAAGTTAAAAAATATATACTATACTATCAACAATGGTAATTTATCTCTGGAAAGTATAATTATGGATCATTTTTTCATACTTTACATTATATTCAAGCATTCCACAAGTATTTGCCAGGCACTTAGGATCTAGGTGCAGGAAAAGTAAAAATAAACACCACAGGCGATCATACTTGAGTATGTGACAACAGATAAAAATTCTTAAAAATAATAAATTAAACAATACAGGCAAGGTCCCTGCTCTTCAGGGTTTACATTGTAGTTGGAGAGAAGGAAAGAGAAAACAAAATTGAGAATCTAGTACTAATAAATGCTATGATTTTTTTTTTTAAGTGATTTTTAAAAGAAACTGAGAGCTATTCAGACTAGATGGTCAGGAAAGGCCTTTCTACAATGTTGTCATTTCGGCTGTACTAGATGGACAGACATAAGAAGGGGTAAGGATAGGGGAGAATATTCCAGACAAAAGGAGTAACTGCAAAGGCCCTAAAACAGGAAAAGACATTGGCACTTTAAAAAAAAAACTGAAAGGATCTATTTCTCTCCACCTGAATCAACTACTGAGTCCACCCATTTGAACATATCGTTATTAACTCATATACAACACAAACAGATTTCCTATTATTGCTACTATGAGAATTAATACTATCATAAATTTGTACTGTGCTTTTCATATTATTTTCTGATTTGAACTGTTTGAAATGCCTATGAAGTTACTAGAGAAGTTTTTATTATCCCCCAAAGAAGCATCTAATAATATTAGCTGAACTGTGAGCTGATGAAGAAATTAAGGCACAAAGATATTTAATAATGTAAAAGCAAAACTTAACCTGGAATGAACTCTACTCATAGGGAGTCCAACCAATGTGCTGAGCACTTTGCACTTATTACTGTATTTCCTTCTCACAGCAACCTTATGATACATGCACTATTAGCTCCATTTTATGGATGAGTAAACAGCCAAAGAGGGGTTAAATAACTTGCCCAAGGCTGTCACAGCAGAACAAGCCTCAAATCTGATTTCTCTGTGATGTTACAGTATGTTATGGTACACTAATTGTTCCTAAGAACTCCACTGAATTTACAAGAACTCTAAGGAAGCTATTAACTAACCTCTGGACCTTCACTACAAACCCTAAAAATACTGAAGATAAGGGAATACTACCTTGAACAAATCACCTGAAAGGATGGATATGTCATGATTTACCCAGCTGGTGTCTTGATAATCTTTCATTGTCCAAATGTTTCAATATATTAAGTCTAAATCTTTGTTCATAAATCTTTCTCCATGTTTAATAATGATGCAACTTAAGCGAGGTTTGGGGCATTATTAATTAGTATTTGGCTGCAGCAAAGCAAATAGCTTTCAAAGTTTGACAATGACCAACATAAACACATTTTATATTGCAAGGTTACAAACACTTGTATAATTATTTCAACAATGAATGATGCATTCTTTTATCTTCATTTATTTTAATGATTCTGGCAGCCCACTTGATTGATTGGTGGGTTGTGACATATTATCTGAAAAACTATGGGCATGCACAAAACCTAAGGCCTTTGGCCTTAAGCAGCCTCTTCCATTATCCTTTTTGGTCCTGAATATTTTCTGTATGTGTCAGACATAAAAAAGATGGTAAGCAATGAACTAAAAAACCTAGGAATACATAAATGCTGCCCTGCACACACACACAAACACATATAAGAGAGAGAAAGAGAGAATGGTGGTAGGGAAATAGGAGGCAGCAAGGAAAGAAAGGAGTGGAGAGAGGTTATCAAAAGGGAAATCAAAGTACCACTTTTATCTGGGTTACAGCTAGATACCCCAAATAATGTTCTTTGGTAAACTGGATTAGGGCACTACCATTTGGTTCAGGGCCTAAGCAAGTCCTCTCCCTTCCCCTTAAGCCCAAATCTAAATTTACCTCCAGCACACTGAGGTGCCCCAAGCAGTAAGAATGCTACATTTTTGTGAGAGGGTTAGAACACAAGATTACAGGGCCTAGCCAAGGACTGAGTCCTTCCCATATCCTACTCATTGAGGGGAGGAAGCAGAAGAGAGCTATAAACATGGCCCAATTTGATTAATGTCTACTTTTCTTGGGAAAGAATACCAGTGTATATAGGAAGAACTAAGAGAAAGCTTTCCTGTCCCCTTGCAGAAATGGCTTCATAGAACAAATTTCAAGAAGTAAATAAAATTACTGGCTCAAAAGGCATGAATAAAGAATCTTGCTACCTTTTACAAAATTTCCATTCTGGAAGTAACACCAATTTACCAAGCAGCACAATAACAGTATCCATTTCATCTTGTCCTACATATGGTATTTTTCTTTAAAAATTTCAGCAAGCATGACCGATTTTTAAAAGCATCTTGCTTTATTCATTTTACTCACTTTTATTTAGTGTTTATTCATTCAACAATTATTCACTGAGCACTCTCTAGATGCTGGGTATTACGCTTTTCTTCTCAGAGCTTAGAGGCCAGTGGAAGAGAAAGCCCATAAATAAATAAATAGGTAATTCCAAAAGATGAAGTACAATGAAGGATATAAGCCAGCTGTCAAGATACAGGGGAAAACTCATTTAGATTGAGTAGTACAAAAAGGCCTCACTGAGGTAGTATTATAAACTGAGTCTTAAGGGATGAGGAGTCAGCCATGCAAAGGAAATACTATAAGCAAAGGTCCTAAGATAGGAAGGAAAAGTACTTTTAATTTAATTGAATGTTTTCTTCCGTAGCTACCTAATGAGGTCAATGATTTTCTAATGTGTTTATTAATCACTTGCATTTTAAAGACTATATATTTAGAGGTTATTAATCTATGAGTGTGTTACACATAAAGACTATTAATCCCTTTTTTTTTTGTTTTCCTAGTATATTAATCTATAGTTTTATGGTGTTTGACATGAAGTCAGTTGTATTTCTTAAGCAGTTAAACTTACAGATCTTTTCTTTGCGCTATTTTTCTTCCATCACTCCTAAGCTTCCCTATCCAGATATCAGATGCACCTATTTATTATCTATGCTTTATGATACAAACTCTACATTTAATTATTTTATCCACCTAAAATGTATTCTGGCATATGTGAAAATACTTTTTTGCTTTTCAAATATTTGCATTCTAAAAGAGCTAATTAATTGTTCCAGAAACACCAAGAACTGTGTGACCTCAGATATCCTTACTTGTACATGGGAATAATAGCAGATACATCAAGGAAAAGATGAATGAGATAATGCATATAAAACGTTCAGCAAGCAGTCAACGAGTAGTAGCTTGCATTAATGCTGTTAGTAATCTAATCTACTGATTGATGTCACTCTCGTATTAAATTTTTACCTATTCTAAGATCTGCTTCTGGGCTATCTGCTTTAATCCATTAATCTGTTTCATAATTCTTATGTCAGTACCATACATCTGGTAGCTCTATTCTAGACCATTACTCAACTTTCTTAAAAACATTTTAACTAATCTTGTTTATTTGTCTAGATAAAATCTACTTAGAATAGTGCTTCTCAACCTTAGCTTCACATTGGAATCCAAGGCAGATTTAGTCTCTGGCACATCAGAAAAAAATGTTCACCTCAATTGACTATCTGGGTCCAAAATACTTTTTGTCTTTAATATTTTAAGTAATTTTATGACGAATTTACAAAAATGAGAATAAAGGGGTAGGTTTAAAAAAAAACTTTGAGAAAGCTTTATAAAAACTTATAACAAATTTTTTTAATTCCATCTTTCTCTGATATTAAAGGTATATATATCTGAAATAGGAAACATCCTTTGAATGAAACTTTGAATGCATGAACGTGTATTATTTCCATTTTTTGTCCTTAGAAATATTGTTCATTAATTCTTGAGTTTGAAAAAAACTCATCTAGGAAATCATCATTTGAAGACTCACAGTCTAAGGTTTCACTTATACAATTAAATTCACTATCATTATTAAGTGTTGTTTCTTTGCATTTATCTTCTGACTTGTCTAATAGTTCTGAAATGTCTTCCTTTGCCTTTTTTCTTCGCTATTAAAGACAGAAAATAAAAAATGAAAAAATATGAATTCCCAAATATGTTAAATGAAAGCTTAGAAGAAAAATGCTAAAAAGGATGATCTCAAAACTGTTTTCATATTTTTGAGAAATGATACAGTAGTGATGCTATATTTCACCATTGCATCATCCTTCTTGGCAATTCTATCACTCTTCCATTTTCTTCTTTTTGGCATAATTGGGGGAAATTAATGAATAATGATTAAATAATTTGCAGGAAAATGAAATAGTAAAATGCTTCAAGATATAGGAAAAGCAAAATCACTAAGATCCCATAATATATCTTAGATTTATAAATGCCCAATGAAACCATATGGTAACTGCACACTAGAATGAGTTTTATTTTGCTTTTTAAAATAAGTAAATTTTGTTTTTGTTCTTTGGAAGACTCTATGAAATGAGTTATAAAATATGAAATCAATATAATAATTAGAACTACTCAGAAAAGAAACCCAAAACCCAAAATTAAGAACAATGAACTCTGCTGATAAATATCAAGGATTAAGAAACACCAATACCTAGATTCTTCCCCCAGACAGTCTAATTTTATTGGTCTGGGGTATGCAGGGTAAGACCTGTGCACCAGAGTTGTTTTTAAAGCTCCTCAGATAATTGTAACATGTAGCTAAGGTTTAGAACCATTTTTTAATTACAATAAATAAATAAAAGAATAAAATCCCACTGAAATGTTGATGAAACTTACATTATATCCATAAATTACTTTAGAATTAACATCTTCACAGTTTTGAGCATTTAAGGGTGATAGTTATCTCTTCCCAAGGCTTCAAATCTTTTATGACATAGTAATTTTGTATGTTTCTTCTGTAAGATAGTTACACTTTTTAAATAGGCTCCCAGATTTTGTATACTTTTTGTTGCCACTTTGAATCTAAGCTCTTTTTTACAGTATGTTTTCTAGTTAGTTGAAACTGTTAATAGGAAAACTATTGATACTTGTTTCTTTTCACATTCAGGTACTTCATAGAATTCCATTAATTTCAACAGTTTTCCATTTGACTTTTTTTTTTTTTCACGTTGTCTTCTTTTCCAGCAGTGCCTGGCAGTGTTAATTCACAGTTAAAACGTAAAAATTAGAGCAGAAGCATATCTTTTATAAAGCCAGCTTTTATATACCAATTTTTAAAAATAATGAAAGGTTTCAAGTCATCTTCTTCACACTGCAGACAAGAACTGCATTTACATTGTCTAAGCTCCATCCTAGTCTTTAGGTAACATCTTGCTTTTAAAGTAACATATTCTTCAGTGGGGTGTCTACCACCTGTTAAAAATGTAATACTAGAAGATAAAAAATTCTTTAAAAAAAAAAAAAAAGACACAGAATCCTACTTACAATTGAGAAGAGAGACCAAATGTCATAGACTACTATGTCCTAGTTCTCCCTGCTGGAAATCAATACTTCTTATCTCATCCTTACAGGTGAGTTTAAAATGAAAACAAATCTAATTTTATTTCTTACATATACCCATGATATCTGTTATCAGTGAGCTTCAGTATTCAACTGTGCATTATAGTGAAAAACCAATGAACTATGAACTAAAGGACCTGGATTCTAATCTTGGTTCAGACACTAAATAAGTGATTTCATACAAATTACTTACCTTTTTTTTTTTTAAAGAAGAAAACATAAAGAATTTTTAAAGCCCTTTCAGTCCTTAAAATAGTGCGTCTTTGATAGTAAATGGGCCATATTTTCTGGTTTACTGTAGACTTACTTGTCTACAAGTTAATTTTTAATCAAATTTATGACTCTTAATCAAGATTTTAAAATCCGTGTTACTGCTGGATTGAAACTTTACAGAAAATGTAAAAGGAAAGGGAGAAACTAACAAGCAACTGGAGAATGGAGGTAAAAACAAACAGCAATAAACTACCAGAGGTACATCCTCCTGAGCAAATGTATAACAGTAAAGCAAACTATTCCTCTCTTAACACATCTAAGTCAAATGAACAAATATTCTGAGTACCTACCATCTGCAAGGGACAAGACAGTTCTTACTTTCAAAAGTTCTACAGTTTAGTAACCAGAATAATAATCAGGGAATTCTTGGTAAGAGTCTCAATAAATCATTAGGATGATAAAGCAAAAAAGAAATACTTAGCCGGGCGCAGTGGCTCACGCCTGTAATCCCAGCACTTTGGGAGGCCAAGGCGGGCGGATCACAAGGTCAGGAGATCGAGACCATTCTGGCTAACACGGTGAAACCCCCGTCTCTACTAAAAACACAAAAAATTAGCCAGGCGTGGTGGCGGGTGCCTGTAGTCCCAGCTACTCGGGAGGCTGAGGCAGGAGAATGGCTTGAACCCGAGAAGTGGAGCTGGCAGTGAGCTGAGTGAGCCTGGGTGACAGAGCAACACTCCATCTCAAAGAAAAAAAAAAAAGAAATATTTGAAAATTTAGTAAATTGCATTTGGAATTTTATTAAACTCTACTTATTCCATCTAAAAGAGAGGTCAAGATTTTTTCTGTCCCTTCCCACCAGCATTTCTGCCACTGTGGCCAACCGATCACACAGTATGTGTTGTAGAAATTATTAGTGATAAAAGGAAGAGGTTCATTTCTTTGGTAAGACAAAACTTTCATATGTTAATTTTAAATGTATTAAAACTGGATTGAGAAAAATGAAAACTTCAAAATTCTGATTCACATTTAGAGAGAGGTCAGTTTTTTTTTCCTTTAAATCTCTCATAGGCACCAAATATGCCTATTACTGAAAAGTAGACTTATTCTACAGTCTCAGCCAAGAAAGAAAAAAAGGAAGTTAACATTTACCCAACACCCACACATGTGCATAATAGCACATTCACATTATACTCTTTCATTTAATAATCTCGATTTTGTTAAGTGATCATTACTTTAATTTTACAAAAAAACTGAGTCATGAACTAACTAAGCAATTATCAAACGGCCTCACAGTTTTTGGTTTTTTTTCTGGGTTTTTTTTTTTTTTTTTTTTCTTGAGACAGAGTTTTGCTCTTGTCACCCAGGCTGAAGTGCAATGGCAAAATCTCGGCTCACTGCAACCTCTGCCTCCCGAGCTCAAGCAATTCCAACTCAGCCTCCTGAGTAGCTGGGATTACAGGTGGCCACCACCACATCCTGCTAATTTTTGTATTTTTAGTAGAGACAAGGTTTCACCATGTTGGCCAGGCTGGTCTCGAACTCCTGACCTCAGGTGATCCACCTGCCTCGGCTTCCCAAATTGCTGGGATTACAGGCGTGAGCCACCGTGCCCACCCATTTTTTTTAAAATGCATATTCTTTCCATTATACCTTCACCTTCAGAAATAAATATGACAGAAGTATTTTTTGCATATGGACCTATATTATGTATTTGGAATGGCCACTGACAAAATAAGAGGAAAAAAATTACATATCTATGGTAATAACCATAAGATATACTCAAAATGATTCTTCAAATACTAAAAGGAAGTAAAAGGCAAAGCTATGACTAATTTAGGGTACTAGTAAAGGCAGTTTCAAATAGGTTAGATTTGATAGAGAAATAGTACATAAGAACAACTAAGTCATAGTTGAATATTTTAGAAAATGAGTTTGGAAAATCAGAACAGTCACACTGGAGGTTTAAAAACATCTTTAGAGAGGTAGGAGAGAGGGAACAAATATAGACTTCAAGTTCTAAACAAGCCCTCTAAATTTTTATTATTTAAATCAGGGGTGTCCCATCTTTTGGCTTCCCTGGGCCACACTGGAAGAATTGTCTCAGGCCACACATAAAATACACTAACATTAATGATAGCTAATGAGCTAAAGAAAAAAAGAAAAAGAAAAAAAAATCACACACACAAAAAATCTCATAATGTTTTAAAAAAAGTTTACAAATTTGTATTGGGCCACATTCCAAGCTGTCCTGGGCTACATGCACCCCGTGGGCTGCAGACTGGACAAGTTTGATTTAAATCATCCTACACAAGGCAAGATTAATATTCTTTAACTATAGCTATAATCAGGTAAGTCTATTCAGAAACCAGATTCCTTGGCCAACAGAATCAAATCTAAAATCCTTAACTTGGTATTCAAAGCCCTTCACAGTCAAGTCCTAACCTGTTGCAATCTATCTTTCCAGTTTTACCTCTTTCTCTACATTCTCTGTTATAGTCAAACCAGACTACTAGCTATTACCAGAATATGTTCTGGGCTTCCTTCCCTATCTCTAAGCTCGGCATGTCCTCCCTCCTTTGTTCTTCTCTATTTACTGAAATCTCACCAATTCTTCAAGACACACTCAGTTCGACAGCCTCACAGCCAAATATTGTGGCTGGGTATATCCTGTGGCCAGGTGAATCCTCACACCATTTTATTTGTACCACTTTATAGCACTTATAGTCTATTTGTTTCATAAAAATGTGTGTACTTGCTCATTCCCAACAGATGTGGAGGTTCCTTAAAAAAAGATTATTTCCAGGCCGGGCGCGGTGTCTCACCCCTGTAATCCCAGCACTTTGGGAGGCCAAGGGGGGCGGATCACGAGGTCAGGAGATCGAAACCATCCTGGCTAACATGGTGAAAGCCCGTCTCTACTGAAAATACAAAAAATTAGCCGGGCGCGGTAGCGGGCGCCTGTAGTCCCAGCTACTCGGGAGGCTGAGGCAGGAGAATGGCGCGAACCCAGGAGGCGGAGCTTGCAGTGAGCCAAGATAGTGCCACTGCACTCCAGCCTGGGCGACAGAGTGAGACTCCATCTCAAAAAAAAAGAAAAAAAAAAAAAAGATTATTTCCTCCAACTTTGTATTTGCGACAGCACCTAAAAAAAATGCTTGCATAAATGGCATCAATGTGCCAATGTGCACTGAACTGAATATGATCAGCAGTTAGAAGTGGCAGCAGCTCCCAATCTTGAGTTTGATGAAAATCAAAGACTTCATTTTTAACATCTATATTAATTTTCACAGAAAACAGGAACCACACCCTACCCATCAACTGCTTCACTAGACCCACAGATTTTAAATTTACAAGCAAATGTTGTGGCCCATTTAAGTACAGTATGTAATTTAAAATTCTAAGTATTGAGCAAGGCAGATCCTGTTTTTTAAAAAATTTCAATCTCATGGTAATATATATAAATGATTTCTTTCTCCAAAAAGCACAGCTGTTTAGTTAGTAAATAAAAAATGATGATTACGTGCATATTTTCATCATCACAAAACTCAGATTCAAAAACTCACATCATTTCTAAAAGTATTTGTACAGGGGCAGCTGTACAGTGCTGACAGCTGTAAAGAAAGCATTGGATAATATCTAAAAAATAGCTTGGGCATAATGGCACAAGCCTGTAATCCAGCACTTTCGGAGGCCGTGGCAGGCAGATCCCTTGAGACCAGGAGCTCAAGACCAGCCTGGACAACATGGTGAAACCCCATTTCTACCAAAATTACATAAATTAGCCAGGTGTGGCAGTGTGCCCTTGTGGTCCCAGCTACTCGGGAGGCTGAGGCGGGAGGATAGCTTGAGCCTGGGGGGCCAACGCTGCAGTGAATCATGACTGCACCACTGCACTGCAGCCTGGACCACAGAGCCAGAACCTGTCTCAAGAAAAAAATTAATTAATTAAATAATATCTGAAAAATAAACCTGGTAAAGCTCAACTAAAACACTACTGAGGAATTAGTTATCCTGTGACATCCCTGACCAATTTTCTTTAGTATCATTCAAAACAGTTACAACCTGCTCACTACATTCAAGGTTTATGTTTGGTGGAAAAAAAGAACAAAGCAGACACTAGGAAATAAGATATACGCCACAAGGTCAATACAAAACACAAGGAGATAAGTACTATAATAAAAGCATTAGCAAAGTAGTAAGGAAGCAAAAAAAGCAAAGAGTGAGGGCATGGCACAGAGAATACAACATTTGAACACTGAAAACAGGTTGTGAAGAATGAGCGGAATTTAAGAAGGCAAAAAAATGGCTAAATAAAGGCACAAAGCTTTGCAAGTAAAAACGCACATAAAAAGTCACACTGGGCAAGGTGCAGTGGCTCAAGCCTGTAACCCCAACATTTTAGGAGGCCGAGGCAACCAGATGACTTGAGGTCAGGAGTTCAAGACCAGCCTGGCCAACAGTGAAACCCCGTCTCTACCAAAAAAAAAAAAACACAAAAATTAGTCAAGTGTGGTGGCATGCACCTGTAGTCCCAGCTACTTGGGAGGCTGAGGCAAGAGAATTGCTTGAAACCAGAAGGCAGAGGTTGCAGTGAGCCGAGATCGTGCCACTGCACTCCAGCCTGAACCACAGAGCAAGACTCCCTCTCAAAAGAAAAAAAAAAAAAAAAAAAAGTTACACTGTTCAGCTGCAGCAGAGGCTGTAGGGGAGTTATGTAGTGGGGAAAGAGGGGAAAAATAACACAAAATCTTGTTAATATCTAAGACTTCCTTCTGAAACTTTTGGAAGGAGTGGCCTGATCTGATCTGGATTTTTCTAAGATAACTGTAGAAACAATGAAAGATAAATTGAGAAGGAAGAGACTGAAAACAGGATCCAGTTGAAAAGTAACTGCAAAAACAGAGGGGAAAGTTGATGAAGAGTCTGAAGCTTACAATAGGAAAATAAAGGATAGGTGAGATTCAGAATTGCAGATTGGATATAGAAGAGTAAAGCCAAAATTAATCTCCAGGGTTTTAGTCTAAGTGATTAATTCAAAAGCAAATAAAACCATTAATTTTTAATGAATTTCAAGTAGTCAAACATTTATTATCACTTGCTCTGTGCAAAGCAGTATTAAAGGACAGAAGATACTCAAAACTGAAAACCTCTGAGGAAGAGAAAGACAGCTATATTCTCATATTTATATAGACAAGTATATATAATTCAGTTGTGTTTCTATAGGAAAGATTATCATGGGAGTAACTGACAAAGAAGGAAAAAAACAAAACAAGGAAGGGGTTTGGTATCCCTATAATGTGCTATAAACTGAGGTATACAATTAACTTAAATCTGTGCAAAGTCTAAAACAGCAGAGGAAAAACAAGCCAAAAACTTTTTAACTTAAAAAACAAACAAACAAAACAAAACAAAACAAAAAACAGTGGTGAAGGTCCCAGGGCCAAGGAGTTGAGGTGGGATGTAATTTTGACCAGGTAGAACATCTAGGAACATGTCTTGTAAGGACCAGAAATTCAAGCTGGGCCTTCAAGCAAAAGTAGTAGCTCAAACTATCTGGGGTTTGGGGATGGATGATGGTACACAAGACTATTCCCCCAGAGAGGAAATAATGGAGCCTAGGCCAGAGGAGGCAAGGTCAGGAGAAGGCATAGTGATAAGAAGTCTGGTAAGATAGGGATGAGACAAACTGCAAAAGAAAGCAACCATCAGATAGAAGAGTTTACACTTTATTACACAGGCCATGGGAAGACAAAGGTTTTTAAATAGGAAAATATTAATCAGACACAGAAGCAGTACACGGGATGGACTGAAGAGAATATGAAGAAGCAAGACTGAAGACAAAGAAACCAGTCATATGAGGATTACAACAATCTCTAAATGAAAGGTAAGAAAAGCCTGAACCACAATAATTGGCAGATAACTGAGGCATAGCAGATAGGATTTAGGAAATAACTGAACACATGGATGAAAAAGGACTGTAAGATGACTTCAAAGGCTTAAGGGTAAGCCACTGGGCAGATGATAGCTTTGTTTTAGGAGAGAGAAGAAATCAGTTTGGGACATGTTTATCTTGAAGTCCTCCAGGGCATCCACAAGACAAACACATCTGCGGGACAGAGATGCCAGGATGGGCAGGGAGCTCCAGGACAGAGAGATTTGGTAGTTACCCACCTAGAGATGCTGGCTGATGCTGGAAGAAAAACGAGAGCAGAGGACTAAACTTTGGGGAACCCCTAGTTTAGAAAGCAGGAGGAAAATTTAAGAGAAAAAAGAACGGGACACAAAGGAGCACAAAGCACCTTTTCAACCTGCTCTCATATGTTTCACAACTCTCAGAGACTAAATAACCTGCCAAAAGGTCACAATCAGCAGTGGGACACATGGGAAAAAAAAAAAAAAAATCAAGGACTAATGGCAATGTGTAACAATAAAATATCTGAAATTTTTACCCACAAAAATTTAACCTGGAGAAATAAACTGGAGAAAGGGGGTGGAGGGGGTGTGGCACATAAAAAGTTTTCCCTCTGGCATTAACTCTAATAGTGAAAAATAAAACCCAAATTTCTAGCTGAGGAATAGTTAAATGTATCACAAAAAGCCATCATAAAAGAAAAAATTTACTACCTAAACTTTTAAAACTTCATAATTGGGGGAAGAATATTAAAGTAATATGGCAAAGGGTCAACATTTATTGATTGATTGACAGGACAGGGTCTTGCTTTGTCACCCAGGCTGGAGTGCAGTGGCACAATCTCAACTCACTGCAACCTCTACCTCCCACTCTCAAGCGATCCTCCCACCTCAGCCTCCTGAGTAGTTGGGACTATAGGCATGCCACCCTGCCCAACTAATTTTTGTATATTTTGTAGAGACGGGGTTTTGCCATGTTGCCCAGCCTGGTCTCAAACTCCTGGACTCGAGCAATCTGATCTGCCCATCTTGGCCTCGCAAAGGGCTGGGATTACAGGTGTGAGCCACCACACCCGGCCAACATTTGTAATATACAAAGGGCTCCTGTAAATCCACAAGAAAAGAGGAAAATATCCCAACAGAAAAATAAGAAACAAATGTCAATTTAAAAAAAATGAAAATGACCAGTAAATTTAAAAAATGACACTCAGTCCCAATCAAATAAAAATTAAAATGATATTCATATATTACTCACCTAAGATGTGGTAAAAATGGACCCTCATATTCTTGACAATACTGTATACACACTGGAACAACTTTTCTAAATGCCATTTTGGCAAGAGAAATGCTTTAGAAAGTTTATACAACAATTCTATTTCCAATAATATATACAAAAATTAAAAGTGTACAAAGTTGTTCACATGAAGTTCACTGTAGCTTTGTCTATAATATAAAAAAGCTGGAAACAACCTAAATATTTAACAATAGGAGACTAAATTATGGCACATCCATTAATTTTTAGGCAGTTTTTTACAATATTTAATGTGAAATATTGTTAAAGCATTTTATTAAATAAAAGTTTCTAAATAGCACATATAGTATAAGCCTACTTGTTATTTAAAAGTGGCTGATATGCACCAAAAAGTAAGTAGTGGTTATCTCTAAGCACTAGACTAATAATATTTTGATACGCCTAATTATCTTATAATGAACACATTCTCTCATAGACAAAAAAAGCCTTTTAGTTTGGGAAGAAAATACAAAGAAGAATGTGTAGAAAAATATAAGTATAAAAAGTAAAATACAGTTATATGTACAAGTAATAAAAATGTGAGCAAAGAACACAAAAATCTTTCTTTTTCCCCAACTGTTGTTTAAATGAAACAAGTACAAAGAATTAAAAATAGTTCCACTTCTGAAAAAGGGGCGGGGGGGGGGGGGGGAAGATGAAGAAGTTGGTGCAAAGTAGAAAACAGAAAATTCACATCATAAAATCTTAATCATTTTAGAAGGAAGCAAGGTCATCTGCTCAAAGTGTTTCAAGACTAGGGTTAGCAACCTGACTGGAGTGAAAAAGCAACAGAGAAAATAAGTCAACTTGGGGATAAGAAAAGGATTAGAAAGTGACTAGTATAAAGCAGGTAGAAAACAAGTATGTAACGATCACCAAAAGTGTGACTTTGGGGGAGAGTGTAGGGCAGGGACAAAGGTAGAAAACTGACCAGTTACACCCAGCAAAGGTCAAGGAGAGGAGGGACTATGTGGTCTAGTGAGTTCATGGTTAGAACATGAACTACAAAGTTCAAGGTTGAAAAGAGGGAAGACAACTAATGGCCTAGGAGGGACTGGAGGTGACAATAAGGACAAAAAGCTGCTTCACCAGTTATGACAGAAAAGAGAAACAGAAAACAGACCCTTGCATCGCCACAGGGTTTAAGACCTGAAGTAGAGTGGTTCTGAATGATGACAAGTAACATGGTCATAACATGCAGGCTGCTGTTGTAGAGTAGCAGTGGGGGTCACCGGAGTTAGTGAAGTGTAGTTCCAAATGTGGCCATTCTGGCCAGAAATGAATGTAACCCTTACTTAACCTCTATGCACTTCGCTTTCCTCAGCTGAAAATATTTAATACATCCTTTCTAGCCTGACTGATAGGAATCTGGCTGGCAGCTAACCCCTCTGCATTTTACTCAACTACAAAATGAAAAGCATAAGAAAGGAGATGGGAAATTGAGTTAAATCAAAGGTTCTCCACCTGACTGAACACTAAAATCGGGGATGTTTTAACAAAGAGGCAAAATTACCTTTGTTCTGTCCCCAAACCCAGTAATTCTGATTTATTTGTCCTGGGGTGGGATCCAGGCAATATTATTTTTAAGTAGCTCTTCAGGAGATTTTAATGTGCAGCCAAGGCTGAAAACTGAACTAGGTATTCCTACAGGCTGCTTCCCTTCAAAAATTTTTAAATTCTATGATTCTATATAATTCACTGCCACTCTGTTCATTTGTTAAAATAATAGCTACTATCGTATTCCAGGCCCTTCCACAAACATCGAATCTTGGGTGACCCTCACGCTAACACTGAGGCAAATATTTCTGTGCCCATTTCACAAATGAGTCCAGTGAAGCTTACAGAAGTGAAGCGGCTTGTTCAAGAGTCACAAGCCAGCAAGGAGCTGAGTCAGGACAAGGTTTATTTGTTCCAGTCCATCCTACATGCAACTTGCTTTCTTTCTAGTGCATTCACAGCAACTATTTGAATGCCTTTTATTCTCTTCTCAGGACCTCCCTAAATTGAGCACATTAGTTTGTGGTTTACAGTTTGACAGGGGAGAAAGTTATCTTGGGTGTGGGCAGGAAATAAACCCCGAATTCTATAGGCATTACAGAATTACAAAACACCTTAACCTAGAGAGGTTTTCCAACTTAAAACAGCACTGTGAAAGTGTATCCATGAAGTATTTTTTATTCAGTTGAGTCAACACATACATTGCTTTTAAATATTAAGCAGGCAGCTCATGTACAAAGCTGGTTCATCAAAGATAAACAACAAAAAAAAATTTTCATATACTTTCTATTAAGCGGGGCATTCTAAAAATTCTAAGACAATTCTGGCAAAACAATAATTGATAGAGCTATAATGAGATTTGTTCCAAGGGCTTAAATGTATAAATATGACCTTTAAATTTTTCAAGCATTAACAATATTTCCATCAAGTTCAAATACATTCAATCACACTTAAAATTATGATTATAATTCTTTTGATGATCCATGGCTTCTCTCTCATACATCAGTAATTTTACTTTAATCCATTATCTACTTAGAAATTTCATAAATATTCAAGTTCTGTACCCCCAGGCGAAAATTCACTCAGGTACTAAGTTAAATTCTCAACAAAACAACAACAAAACATATATGTGTGTGTGTGTGTATATATATATATATATATATATATATATAAAATAAAAACCAATTTGTGGATTTAATGGAGTTGATGGCATGTACTGGGAAAAAGACTACAAAGAAGATTTAACTATGATGCTCATGGAATTTACAATTTCAAAAGAAATTCATGAAGCATATTTACAAGGAACAAACATACGTGCACTCATCCATTCAAACCTTTCCTGAGCATCTGCTATGTTCTTGGCATGCAGGGAATGAAGAGGCAAATCAGACCCGATGTGTTGCCTGCTGTCAAGGAGATGTCATGACAGAATCTATGCGATATTTACAGTAATACCATGGAAGAAATTAATTGATTTCTGGAGAGGGTAAGGGAGTGGAATGAGAGAACAGAGCAGAAAAGGCTTCAAAGAGTATAGGCTTAAGTATTTTTAAGGAAAAAATTTCATCACAAGGATCACCTGTAAATCAACTCGCTGGGAAATAAGTATTTATACTGAAGAACTAAATTCAAGTCAGAGCAGTGATAAGAGCAAACGAGATGGACAGATTGCTCCAGAAGACTGAGTTATGTATCCTACAAAGTTATGCTATAGGAAAAAGGAAAAGGCTTCAGAGTCATAAGATCTCAGTTAAATACCAGCTTGGCTGATACATTTGTGAAATTAGTTAATTTCATTTCTAAATAAAAAATAAATATTATAATGGCATTTACTTGACAATGAAGCAAAACTAAAAGAATTTTTAAGAACAACAGAAATTGGCAATAGAGCCTGAGCAACATGGCAAAACCTTCTCTCCACAAAATTCAAACAAAAATCAGCCAGGTGTGGTGATGCGCTCCTGTAGTCCTAACTACTCAGGAGGCCGAGGTGGATCACCTGGGCCCCGGGAGTTTGAGGCTGCAGTGAGCGGAGATGACACCACTGCACTCCAGCCTGGGCGACAGAGAGAGACCCTGTCTAGGAAAAGGAAGGAAGGAAAAAGAAATTGACAATCAAATATGAGCAGAAGCTGTATTTTTAGATCTAAAAAGTAAAATTCTCCAAGAATTTGGGGTTTTAGGGCTTACCGTATTTGTGTTTAAGAGCCTTTTCAGTTCATTTAACAGAATTTTAAAGCAAGATGTGTTTATTTAAAAATCATTTAGATTCATTTACTGAGGCTGAATCTTTTCTTCTGATGCTTAGTCACTATACTAGTTTTATTTAGAGGCCGATTATGTGTGCGTTCCAAATAAATAGCTTAATACCATTCATCCCCCGTGTGGTCGGGACCCAAAGAGATTATAATGAAGCCTTCGTTAATACTGAATTAACGTGAAGACCCCACGAGTTGCCAGAGTATTAAAAAAAAGCAAATGCTCAAAACGCGGTAGGCATTCACCCTTAAGAAACTAAAGGGAGGGGAAAAAAACTTCAAACTGTCAAGATCACTTCTTATTCTTAAGAGAACACATGCCTTTAAGACTCTCAAAGTTTGTGTCTAAATCTTTCTTTAATGAGTCTCTTCAGCAACGTACTACACAACACGACAAAGAAGGCATTTATCAACAACGTGTTTTGTGAATCTATGAATTACCGAGGAGGGCTTAGGTGTCTGTAACCTTCATACCCACTTCCACCGCACACTCAAGTTATTGCTGGAATGTACGGAGAGCACACAAGGCTATTCAAGCAACACCGGCAGCGCGCTCTCGGCCTTCAATCACGTTTTTAAAAAGAAAAATAAATTCGGCAAAGGATCATAAAACTTGAAAAGGCTCCAAATAAATAAACCATCGCTTCTATCAGAGCAAGTTCTGCGGGGCCATTTTTTTCTCCCAAGTGACATACAAATATGTAGTTCAGGTCATAAGGTCCCCGACACGCAGACCCTGCAAACTTTTCGG
This sequence comes from Gorilla gorilla gorilla, assembly GCF_029281585.2. Taxonomy (NCBI): domain Eukaryota; kingdom Metazoa; phylum Chordata; class Mammalia; order Primates; family Hominidae; genus Gorilla; species Gorilla gorilla. The sequence continues at coordinate 100,980,377 of NC_073231.2, read as the reverse complement.
CCAGAAATTTGTCGCGACCCTGAGACGCCCCCGGCCGTGTCCAGGACCCCCGTCCTCAGGCCCCACAACTTCTCGCCCGGCCTCGGGGCTCCTTCCCGCGTCCGCCGGCCCCCGCCCCGCAGACCCGTGGACCGGACCCTACCCGGCGGCCCCCGTTCCCCCGCGGCGGCGGCGGCGTCCTACGGACGGGCGCGGCTCGCTCCCGGGCTGGCGGGACGGCGGCGGCAACTGGCCCGCGGGCCGGCCCCGGCGCGAGGGGAGCGGCCGGGAGCGCCCCGTTTCTCACAGACCCCAACATGGCGTCGGCCGCCACCGCCCGCGACGACGACACCTCCCGGCGCTGCGACGGCTCCGGGACCGCGGGAGGAAGCGCCCGGAAAGTTTCGCGTCTCCCCTCCCGGCCCGTCAGGAGCCGGCGGACCACCCACCCGGGCTTCACCTACCCCGACGGCCGCGGGCGGCGGCGGCGGCAGCGGCAGCGAAGGAGAAGGTCCGATCCTCCTGGTCGCGGACGCAGGGCGCGGACTCTGCCCGTTCCCCGCCGGGGCCTTCCAGGGCGTGTGCTGTCCGCAGCCCCGCGCAGCCGGCGCGATCCAGACGCGGTGGGCGGGATGGCCGCCAGCGCAGCCGCTCGCAGGTGACTCCCCCACCCCTCCAGTCGAACCCGACAACGGCTGCCTGGGCTGGCCTCTCCTCTGCGCGCGCACGGGCGCGCCCCCGTCCACACTCCGGGCGCGAGCGCGCGGGCACGAGCACACCCACACCGCTCGCTCCCCGCCCTTTCTTGCCAGTTCCCCCGCCCCGCCCCTCGCGCCCCTCGCGCCCCTCGCGGCGCGCTCTAGGGGCGGGGCCTTTGGCGGAGGCCACACCCACCCAGGCCGGCCGCGGGCGGAGCTTGTCCGTGTGTGAGGTCAGGACGCGCTCCCGCGACGCGTTGAGGTGCACGTGAGGCGCCTTACCTGACTTTCCTGACTCCGACCAGCCCTTGGAAAGTATTGTTCAACTGTCTACGAAGTTCTTAGGGAGACTGGAATAATAGAAGGAAGACACCTCCCCACCCACAACAGGCCTCCCCAGGGAACTGAAGAACGAGAAAGGCAGGCTTTGGATCTAAATGCCCAAAGGCATCGGTACTGGCATTTGCTGCTCCCATTTAGCACAGCAATCCTCTCCGTCACACTTTCCCTTTGCTTTACCTAAAATCCCTCCTCTTGAAACCAAGGGAACTGCGGCGACACACACATACCCTACGTGCTCCACCCAGCCCTTTCTTTTAAATGCATACTTTAGAATTCTGGTCTTTCCAAAACTTTGACGACACAAAACCCCATCAGCCTACTTCACATACCTAGAAACTGTAATTATTGCATAGTATATAAGGTTAAATGTGCCCTAATTGATCTGATAGCTAAGAGCTCTGATGGGTTCGTAGAGAGGTAACGAAGTTGCTTAGGGTAGACTAGGGATGGGGGCGAAGTAGGGAGAACAGCATACTTATTTTAAACAAAGTGTGTGTGGTGTGTAGGAGGAAATTGGGTTTTGGTAAATTTTATATTTCTTATTCATCTATTACTTCAGTAAGTTGTTTTAACCTGTGTTTGATTGCTGTTGAATTAGAGTCACTACCAGCCAAGCTGCACGTGGATGAGCACCTAGGGATGAGAGCAGACTTGGGTTCCGCCCTGCTCTTCCACCTGGGATCTTCCTCCTCCAGGCTTGTTGCTTCCTATCCTCCCCTATTTCAATAGAGTTTGTCTCTGAAACAAACAAGTCTTTTTTTAAATTAATAATTAGAACAAAATTGGCAAAGATGAACTTTTTTTAAATGAGGAAAGTTGTATGATCACACACACACAATCTTTCGTGTGTTAGAGTTGTCTCTAGATGAGTACAGATGTCACCAGGACGCTTGTCCGTACCATCACTCTACCTCATTCACCTCTACATGCACAGCAATATCTATCAGTGGGGAAAAGGCAGGACTAAATAATGCCTAAAATCCTTTTAAATTTTGAAAGTAGGAATTGCTATGTCTGACTGGTTGTCTAAGGTCAAGCCTAGAGCATTAGTTATCAAATATTTTTGGTCACTCACATTAGTAAAAATGTTTGCCCTCCTCACTTCCCATGTACTTATTTAGCTTAAGTAAAGTGCATAGATAGAAGCCAGAATGACTGTAATCAAACATTGGCTTTGTCTCTAACAACCTTGGCACATCCAAAGATGACTTTGGTTTTTTCACTTGTAAAATGGAGATAATAAAAGTATATCACAGAGTCATTATGCAGATGAAATGAATTAATATATGTAAAGCATATACCTGGCACACAGTGCTTTACAAGTGTGAAATAAAATTATTACATACATAATATACACACTTATATAGTGCTATGTAAGTGTGAAATAAAAGTTGTTACATATGTAATATACCCAGCTACTCAGGAGGCTGAGGCTGGAGGATCACTTGAGGCCAGGAGTTTGAATCCAGCCTGGGCAGCATAGAAGACGCAGTCACACATACACACAGAATTTTATGTATGATATATATAGTGTGTATTTATATACACACATACACCTATTATACCTAGTATGTTAGGTACATTAAAAAACAACATACACACACAAAAAAATCAGAAATAATGATTTTAAATATATATATGTATGTTTTCTTTCTGTACTCTTCATAGTCTATGCCCTCCCTGGGCTGCGTGCACCCCAGTTTGGAGACCGTTGATTTAGATCTGTGCTAACAAATACAGTAGCCACTAACCACATGTCTAAATTAAATGTAAATTTATTTAAATTAAAAATTTAGTTTCTCAGTCACACTGACCACATTTCAAGTGCTTAATAGCCACATGACTATTGGACAGTGCACATATAAAACATTTCCATCATTGCAGAAGTTCTATTGGATAGCACTGACCAAGCTGGAACAAAGCAGGGAACTCAAAAGTCACTGAAAGGAAGTAAGATTCACTCCTACCCGAACCTGTAACTATGGTACCCTGTTCAAGTCAAGTGATAAGACAGCTCTTTGAGCCTCACATCTCAACCGTAAAATGAAGATAAAAATAGGAATTACTGGCCAGGCACGTGGCTCACACCCAGCCCCATCCTCCCACCCGCCCAATTTTTTTTTTTTTTTTTTTGAGACAGAGTCTCACTCTGTGGCCCAGACTGGAATACAGTGGCGTGATCTTGGCTCACTGCAACCTCCACCTCCCAGGTTCAAGTGATTCTTCTGCCTCAGCCTCCCAAGTAGCTGGGATTACAGGCATGTGCCATCATGCCTGGATATGTTTTGTATTTTCTTTTTAGTAGAGACGAGTTTTCACCATGTTAGCCAGGCTGGTCTCAAACTCCTGACCTCAAGTGATCCACCTGCTTCAGCCTCCCAAGGTGTTGGGATTACAGGTGTAAACCACCACACCCGGCCTATAATCCCAGCACTTTGGGAGGTCGAGACGGGAGGACTGCTTGAAGCCAGGAGTTCAAGACCAGCCTGGGGAACATAGTGAGACTGTGTCTCTACAAAACAATTTTTAAATTAGCTGGGCACTTGGAGTCCCATCTCCTCAGGAGGCTGATGTGGAAGGATTCCTTGAGCCCAGGAGGTCAAGGCTGCAGTGCAGTGCAGTGAACAATGATCCAGCCACTGCACTCCAGCCTGAATGATGGAAGGAGACCCTTTCTCTTAAAAAAAAAAAGAAAGAAAAAAAAAAAGGAACTTCCTCATAAACTGCTGAATGGAGGAAATAAGATAATGTGTAAAGTGTATGACACGTTGTTAAAACATAGAGGAACTTGAAAAGATTAGTAAAACTTGAGTTTATATTTCCCCAATTTCTTTTTTTAATTTTTTACATTTGAAAATAAGAGATTGGGTCTTGCTTTGCTGCCCACGCTGGATTCAAACTCCTGGGCTCAAGGGATCCTCCCTCTCAGCCTCTTCAGTAACTGGGATTACAGGCATGCACCACCAAGACTGACTAACCCGATTCTTTAATCCTGAAAGGCAAAAAAGATCACGTTATTGTTCTTGAATCTAACGTGTATTTTGTAAAAGTGAATAGTTTGGTTAAGTTTTAATTGAAAGTAGAACATTCAAGAAGAGAGAGGATGGCAAATACCTGGATTTTAATTACTCCTTGATTTCTTTGTCCCCTCCACTTTTAAAGGCTGGTCTTCTCCTAGTTTTGCCCATCTCAGTAAAATGGCACTGCCATCCACAAACCTGATGAGTCATCAGCCTGTCATCCTTTTTCCCATGTCCTCCATCCAATCTCTTTATCTCCAAAATATTGTAGGATCTACCTTCAAAACACTTTATCTCATCTGTTCTCCTCTCCTCCTGGCCCCTCCACACAGGAGCCACACAGGATTGTGTCACTCCCTGAAGAAACATTTCCATGGCTCCCCACAGAGGCTGCCATATAGAATTGTACAGCTGTGGTAGAACAACCCTATGGGAGAGTGCATTCACATTGGAGGCACTGGAAATTTAATATTTATTATGAATATTTTAGGGCAGATTTTAGTGAAGTGACTCATTCTAACAAAATTATCTTACAACAATTTTCCAACAAGATGGAAATCTAATTTGCCCAAACATGCCACATAGAATAAGAGCGTTTCTCTTTCACTTAGTACGAAATACCAGCTCATCACCTGGTTCTACAAGACCCAGCACAATCCAGCCCCTGCCATCCCCTCCAACTTAAAATGATGCTACACTCCACCAACTGCCATTCACATTGACCTTCCATCATTTCCTAAAATAAATCAAGCTCAAAAGAGCTGCTGTGGGGCTCACTGCCCTGGACACCTCTCTACCTGGATAGTCACAACTCCACAGTCTCTGCCCTTCACATAGCTGTGGCTCCTTGTCATGTTTCAGGCCTCTGAGAGGCCTTTCCTGGACACTATGTCCTCAGTTACTCTCAGTCACAGCCCTTTGCTTGTTTCCCTCACAGAACTTACAGGTCTCCCTGGAGTCTGAAACCTGCATGAGGCCAGGGACCTCATTGTCCTCTCCTTTCTACCCATAGGTCCCAACAGGAGCATGTGCCAGCTTGTCAGTGGTCAACTCGGCATGATTGCCACCCCCTTCTACATTCTCTTCTGCACCTATAGGGAGACAGCCTAGCACTCTATTTTCCAGAGAACTTACTCTAAATGTTTCCAGGTTAAATTCTGCCAGTGGAGACACATGTATAAGGATTGAAAGGCAGAAGAAAAGCAGAACCCGTCATTCTCCAGTTGCTATGTTCTGAATGTTTGTGTCCCTCTAAAATTCATGTGCTGAAATATAATCACCAATGGGTTGGTTTTAAGAGGTGGGCCTTTGGGATGTGATTAGTTCATAAAGATAGAGCTCTTGTGAATGGGATTAGTGCCCTTAGAGAAGAGACCTGAGAGAGCCTGTGTGCCCTTCCACCACATGAGAACACAGTGAGAAATGTGCCATCTGTAAGGAACAGGCCTTCAGCAGACACCATTTGTTCTGGTTCATTGATCTTGGATTTCCCAGCCTCCAGAACTGTGAGCAATACATTTCTATTGTTTATAAATTACCCAGTCTAAGACATTTTGTTATAGCAGCCCAAATGGACTAAGATACCAGTATAAATTTGAACATGCAGCTCAAATCCTAAGGGGCTATTTTCCTGAACTTCTGGGAAAATATTAGATACAAAAAGGCAGCCATGCTGGCTCACACCTATAATCCTACCACTTTGGGAGGCCAAGGCAGGGAGACTGTTTGAGCTCAGGAGTTCAAGACCAGCCTAGGCAACATGGCAAAACCCGGTGTCTACAACAAATATAAAAATTAGCTGGGTGTGGTGGCACACACCTGTGGTTCCAGCTACTCCGGAGGCTGAGGTGGGAGAATTGCTTGAGCCCAAGAGGTCAAGGCTGCAGTGAGCCATCATCATGCCACTGCACTCCAGCCTGGGTGACACTGTGAGACCCTGTCTCAAAAAAAAAAAAAAAAAAAAAAAAAAAGCAAAAATCTGAATATACTACTTTTTAAAGAGGAGGGATACGTATTATTACTTTTTTTTTTTTTCTTGAGACGGAGTCTCGCTCTGTCGCCCAGGCTGGAGTGCAGTGGCGCGATCTTGGCTCACTGCAAGCTCCACCTCCCAGGTTCACGCCATTCTCCTGCCTCAGCCTCCCGAGTAGCTGGGACTACAGGTGCCCGCCACCACGCCTGGCTAATTCTTTTGAATTTTTAGTAGAGACGGGGTTTCACCGTGTTAGTCAGGATAGTCTCGATCTCCTGATCTCGTGATCCGCCCGCCTCGGCCTCCCAAAGCGCTGGGATTACAGACGTGAGCCACCACACTCGGCCAAAGGGGAGGGGGCTGTATTCTCGAAAAAAAAAAAAAAAGCAATACCTGACCCTAGACTGGACCCTGTACTATAAGGGGAGGGTGCTATAAAGGACGATATCAGGTCAACTGACAAAATTAAACATGAATGGAAAATTAGATAAAAGTGTTATGTCAAAGTTAAATTTACTGTTCTGGTTATATAAGAGAATGTACCTATTCTTAGGATGTATGCACTAGTGTATTTAAGGGTAAATGAAGTGTGTATAAATGTTATATATAACATAATTTAAATATTACATATAAAGGAGAAAACTCACATACATAAAGGATAAAGCAAATGGAGTAAAATGTTAGTGGGTAAATCTGGGTAGAGGGTATATGAATGTTCCTTATATTATTTCTACTTTTGCAACCTGTCTGTAAGTTTGAAACTATTTCCCAAAAAACAGTTAAAATATATAAAGCACTAAATAAAGTACTCTGAATAATGCAAGACAAACTAGGATAGTTGTTGTAAATATTCAGTCTCAAAATGGACCTAAACTGACTGTTATATGATTAAACAGCAATACATTTTACACTTTTTTTCTAATTCCCCAGAGAACAGAAAGTGAATTTACTGTTTTTACAGAAGACAAGATGTTCCCTGGCTATGGGAAAATAACCCATCGTACACACAGCATCTTTTTAAGCATTTCAATATGCAACATTTGTGGCTTTGCTGCCCACTGTGACCTGCAACCCAGTTTGGCACAACCATATTTGCTGCAAATCCTGGACTGCATGAAGTGGGATCAGATATTATATTCCTTATAAAATTCATTATGTAAAGAGAATAATCCAACATATAGCCTCATCCCCAAATTGCAGCATCACATACTTTTTGCTTTGAAGCAAGAAGGCCCTGGGCATGGAAATACAGTTCTGTGCCTTTTTGTTTGTTTGTTTGTTTGTTTTTTTGAGACAGAGTCTCGCTCTGTTGCCTAGGCTGGAATGCAGTGGCTCTCTGCCACTTCCACCTTCCAGGTTCAAGCCTCCCAAGTAACTGGGATTATAGGTGCCCTCCACAATGCCCGGCTAATTTATTTTTTGTATTTTTAGTAAAGACGGGGTTTCACCATGTTGGCCAGGCTGGTCTCAAACTCCTGACCTCAAGTGATCTGCCTGCCTCAGCCTCCCAAAGTGCTGGGATTATAGGCATGAGTCACCACGCCCGGCCAGTTCTGTGCCATCTTATCAAAGACCCTTATAGTCAGCTCTTAGAAAACCGTTTAGAAAAGTTTCCCAGTTAAATGACATAGAAGGTTCTTTTAAATATATTACAAAACCAGGCATGGTGGCTTGTACCTGTGATCCCAGCTACTCAGAAGGCTGGGGTGAAGGATCTCTTGAGCCCAGGAGTTCAAGTGCAGCCTGAGCAACATAGCAAGACTGTCTCTAAAATATATACATATTGCAAGACCCTGTCTCTAATATACACACACACACACACACACACATATATCTAATATATGTATATATATAGCTAATATATGTATATATATGTATAATAGCAAAAAAAAAAATCCTCTGTGCTCTGCCTATTCACCTCTCCCTTCCCCCAACACCTGGCAACCACTGATCTTTTCACTGTCTTTCTATATATATATATGTAGTATATATATATACACACACACACATATATAGCATATATATGTACTCCTATATATAGCATATATATATCATTCATATATATATATGTATATATAGTGCATATATAGCGAGAGAGAGAGAGAGAGAGAGCAAGACAGTGAAAAGATCAGTGGTTGCCAGGTGTTGGGGGAAGGGAGAGGTGAATAGTCAGAGCACAGAGGATTTTTTTTTTTTTTTTTTTTTGACAGAGTTTTGCTCTTGTTGCCCAGGCTGGAGTGCAATGGCGTGATCTTGGCTCACTGCAACCTCCACCTCCCGGGTTCAAGCAATTCTCCAGCCTCAGCCTCCCGAGCAGCTGGGATGCACCACCACGCCCAGTTAATTTTGTGTTTTTAGTAGAGATGGGGTTTCTCCATGTTGGTCAGGCTGGTCTCAAACTCTTGACCTCACGAGATCAGCCTGCCTTGGCCTCCCAAAGTGTTGGGATTACAGGTGTGAGCCACCATGCCCAGCCGCACAGAGGATTTTTAATAAAACAACTCCATATGATACTGTAATGGTAAAAAGATACCATCAGACATTTGCCCAAACCCATAGAATGTACACCACTAAGAGTGAACCCTAACATAAACTGTGGTCTTTAGGTAATATTGACTTGTCAGTGTAGATTCATAGATTGTATGAATAACAACTGTATCACTCTGGTGCAGGATGTTGATAGTAGAGGAGGCTGTGTGTTTTGGGGGTCAGGGGATATAATGGGAACTCTGAACTTTCTACTCAATATTACTGTGAACATAAAACTGCTCCAAAAATAAAATCCATTCAAAAAAAAATGACGCACATGTCTCTTGGAGAGGTTGAAATTTAAGCTTGGAGAGTCATTTGAGAAATTTTTTGGCAGGCAATTAAATTCATCGCTTGAAAGATTTATTGTAATCATTTTCCTTTGGCAACTGCTCTTTTAACCATCTGTCAAGCTATTTCACCTTAGAATCAAAAAGTGATGTTTAAATTTGAACTGAGATACTTATCAATATTTTTAAAAATTAAATTTTCTTGGCAGAAATTTGATCTTGATCTTGGGAGTTTTAACATAAAAATCTAGTATACGTTGCATCCTGTGAATTTTTCCAACAATCAATGTAAATTGAGTATTTGCCTTACTGCAAACTAAGTTTATATATTTCTAACAGGGACATCATTTACTTGTCATATCGGAAACTAAGGAACTAGGTTTATAATCACCTCTGTCCTATCAAAAACATAAGACTTAACACCCTACAATAAAATACATTCTAAGTAGATTAGTAAATTATGTGTAAAATATGTAAACTTGAGTATAAAAAAATCCATATAAAATACACCACTCTATTAATGTTTTTTCTCTGACTAGCATGCTTCTTTTCCTTTTTTCTTCTTTGTATCTAGCCAATCTTCTATAATAAGTGTGTATTGTTTTATTTTTTAGAAAAACACAAGGCACAATCATGGGTACATTTTGGATCCAGTTCAAATACTCATACACAAAAATACACAATAGCTGCTTTATTAGTCCATTTTCATGTTGCTGATAAAGACATACCCGAGACTGGGAAGAAAAAGAGGTTTAATTGAACTCACAGTTCCACGTGGCTGGGGAAGCCTCAGAATCATGGCGGGAGACAAAAGGCACTTCTTACATGGTGACAGCAAGAGAAAATGAGGAAGATGCAAAAGCGGAAACCCCTAATAAAACCATCAGATCTCATGAGACTTATTCACTACCACAAAAACAGTATGGGGGAACTGCCCCCATGATTCAAATTATCTCCCACCGGGTTTCTCCCACAATACATGGGAATTCTGGGAGTACAATTCAAGATGAGATTTGGGTGGGGACAAAGCCAAACCATATCATTCTGCCCCTGGACCCTCCAAATCTCATGTCTCACATTTCAAAACCAATCATGCCTTCCCAACAGTCCCTCAAAGTCTTAACTCATTTCAGCATTAACTCAAAAGTCCTCACTCCAAAGTCTCATCTGAGACAAGGCAAGTCCCTTCCGCCTATGAGCCTGTAAAATCAAAAGCAAGCTAGTTACTTCCTAGATACAATGGGGGTACAGGTATTGGGTAAATCTGTTCCAAATGGGAGAAATTGACCAAAACAAAGGGGTTACAAGGCCCATGCAAGTCTGAAACCCAGCAGGACAGTCAAATTTTAAAGCTTCAGAATGATCTCTTTTGACTCCAGGTCTCACATTCAGGTCATGCTGACACAAAAGGTGGGTTCCCATGGTCTTGGGTAGCTCCACCCCCGTGGCTTTGCAGAGTAAGCCTCCCTCCTGGCTGCTTTCACGGGCTGGCATTGAGTGTCTGCAGCTTTTCCAGGTGCATGATGCAAGCTGCCGGTGGATCTACCATCCTGGGATCTGGAGAATGGTGGCCGTCTTCTCAGAGCTCCACTAGGCAGAGCCCCAGTGGGGGATCTGTGTCAGGGCTCTAATCCCACATTTCCCTTCTGCACTGCCCTAGCAGAGGTTATCCTTGAGGGCCCCTGCCCTGCAGCAAACTTCTGCCTGGGCATCCAAGCATTTCCATACTCCTCTGAAATCTAGGTGGAGGTTCCCAAACCTCAATTCTTGACTTCTGTGCACCCGCAGGCTGAACACCACATGGAAGCTGCCACAGCTTGGGGCTTCCACCCTCTGAAGCCACAGCCCGAGCTCTACATTGGCCCCTTTCAGCCATGGCTGGAGTGGCTGGAATACAAGGCACCAAGTCCCTAGGCTACACACAGCATAGGGACCCTGGGCCTGGCCCATGAAACCACTTTTTCCTCCTGGGTCTCTGGGCCTGTGATGGGAGGGGCTGCTGTGAAGGTCTCTGACATGGCCTGCAGATATTTTCCCTGTGGTCTTGGGGATTAACATTAGGCTTCTTGCTACTTCTGCAAATTTCTGCAGCTGGCTTGAATTTTTCCTCAAAAAATGGGTTTTTCTTTTCTACTGCATCATTGGGCTGCAAATTTTCTGAACTTTTATGCTGTTTCCCTTATAAAACTGAATGCCTTTTATAGTATCCAAGTCACCTCTTGCGTGCTTTGCTGCTTAGAAATTTCTTCCACCAGATACCCTAAATCATGACTGTCAAGTTCAAAGTTCCACAAATCTCTAGGGCGGGGGCAAAATGTCACCAGTCTCTTTGCTAAAGCATAACAAGAGTCACCTTTGCTCCAGTTCCCAGCAAGTTCCTCATCTCCATCTGAGACCACCTCAGCCTGGACCTTACTGTTCATATTGTTATCAGCATTTTGGCAAAGCCACTCAATAAGGTTCTAGGAAGCTCCAAACTTTCCCACATTTTCCTGTCTTCTTCTGAGCCCTCCAAACTGTTCCAACCCTCTGCCTGTTACCCACTTCCAAAGTCGCTTCCACATTTTCGGGTGTCTTTTCAGCAGTGCTCCACTCTACTGGTACCAATTTAGTATATTAGTCCGTTTTCACGCTGCTGATAAAGACATACCCGAGACTGGAAAGAAAAAGAGGTTTAATTGGACTTACAGTTCCACATGGCTGGGGAGGCCTCAGAATCACGGTGGGAGGCAAAAGGCACTTCTTACATGGCAGCAGCAAGAGAAAATGAGAAGGAAGCAAAAGTGAAAACCCCTGATAAACTCATCAGATCTCGTGAGACTTATTCACTATCAAGAGAACAGCAAGGGAAAGACCGCCCCCGTGATTCAATTACCTCCCCCTGGGTCCCTCCCACAACACGTGGGAATCCTGGGAGATACAATTCAAGTTGAGATTTGGGTGGGAACACAGCCACACCATACCAGCTGCTTTCTTCCATAGAAAATTTCTAAATTATTGGAACATTACCTCCCCTGCCATTAGAGGAAAAATACACAGCAAATGCTGTATTCCTCAACATTAAATCCTATAAATGGCAAAACATTAACCTCAACAAGCAGTTATTTAACAAGCTTATGTCCTATGAAACTAGCTCAAAATAAGTATAAAATCTGCAAAGTTAGAACACTGTATTAGGTTTTTAAAAATTGGTGCCAGATTAAACAAAATTCAACAGAAACCTTAAATCCAAATGTTGCCAAGTGAATCTATTTAAAAAGCAAGCCGGGCTGGGTGTGGTGGCTCACGCCTGTAATCCCAGCACTTTGGGAGGCCGAGGTGAGCAAATCATGAGGTCAGGAGATCAAGACTGTCCTGGCCAACACGGTGAAACCCCGTCTCTACTAAAAATACAAAAATTAGCTGGGTGTGGCGGCACACGCCTGTCATCCCAGCTACTCCGGAGGCTGAGGCAAGAGAATCACTTGAACCCAGGAGGCAGAGTTTGCAGTAAGCCGAGATCGCGCCACTGCACTCCAGCCTGGTGACAGAGCTAGACTCCATCTCAAAAATAATAAAATAAAATGAAATAAAATAATAAAAAGCAAGCTGGGTGTGGTGGCTCACGCCTGTAATCCTAGCACTTTGGGAGGCCAAGGCGAGCAGATTGTCTGAAGTCAGGAGTTCAAGACCAGCCTGGCCAACAAGATAAAACCCTGTCTTTACTAAAAATACAAAAATTAGTTGGGCATGGTGGCACACACCTGTAGTCCCAGCTACTCAGGGGGCTGAAACAGGAGAACTGCTTGAACCTGGGAGGCGGAGGTTGCAGTGAGCTGAGATCACACCAGTGCACTCCCGCTTGGGCAACAGAGTGACACTCTATCTCAAAATAAATAAATAAATAGCAATATATTTTTCTAGAGTACTGGCATAAATATGTCATTTATATTCCCATGCAAATACATGAAATTTAAGCATGATTTTATTTTTAAAATGTATTTTTAAATAAAAACTTTTATAGTTTAAAGCCAGAGAGACCTAGATTCAAAATCTGATTTATAAGTTTTTAGTTGGCTAACTCTGTGTAAGTGGCTTAATTGCTCTGCACCTCAATTTCTTTCTTTCTTTTTTTTTCTCAGCCTCCCAAAGTGCTGGGATTACGGGTGTGAGCCACCACGCCTGGCCTGCACCTCAGTTTCTTTATTTGTAAAATTTATAAAATGAGGAAAACAACCGCTATCCCCTATGATTATAAAGATTAGCGATAATATGAAGCAAAGCACACAGCACGGCACCTAGCAAATAGCAGATGCTCAATAAACAGAGGATGTGTTGGCAATAGTTGCAGTAGCAAATGTTGCTGCTGTTGAAATTACTAAGAAAATATAAATTTTTACCACTCATGTGAAAAGGCAGGAAGTGGTATATTAATCCTTGATGTGTCTGATTCACAGGTCCCTGGCCAATTCTTGCAAAGGTCTTTCCACCATCTTTGTGCCTCTTCAATGACTTTATATTCCTGAAGTTGAGAACCCACAAGGGCTGTTCACAAACAGGACAAATGCCATGTGAACACACCATCATTCAGTTGTAGCCACCCAATCCCACTCCTCACCTGGTCTCCCTTTGACTCTGTGTGAAGCTATCCCCTACACTCATCTCCAGCCCTGACTTCTACCCAAATTCACCCACATGTTTCTCCACTTCTTAGCTCAAATTCAGCCACCAGGCCTGGTGGGCACCAGGACAGGCAGGCATGGCTGGATAGAGGGGAAGGTGGCTGGACCAATAGTGCCTCAAAGAAGGGTCTGTGTTCCTTGCAGAGCAGTTTGCCCATTCTACCTCAATTGGGCCTCAGCACATACAATCGCCATTGCATTATGACTCACACATAAGGCAAGTCATCTTTTAGGAAAGGAAACCAAAATTTGGAAATGAAACTAAGGGCAAGGCAGCCAAGAAACAGGGAACAGAGGCAAAAGGCAGAGAGGCTTATAGCCAGAGACCACAGGACTTGGTGCAAAGGTCTGTTTCTAAAACGAGGGCCAAAATTCCTAAGTGTTAGAAAGGAAATTTTGATCTGGAAAACACTAAATTAAATAGCTTTCTGATGGTGATGCAAAGTTACGAATGGCCTCTTCCCACTATGCAACACCTTCTTCCCACTTTCTCCGTTTACTGAACTTTTCTCCTGTTGTTTCTCTCCCATTTCATCTCCAGCATATCTTCACCTTATTTTCACCTTGTCTCTGCTTTCCTACAAGAAGAGTCCTGATACACATTCAACTTTCCCAGAAATGGAGCACTGTGGTTGTAAAGAGAAATAAAAATATGTTCATCATGAATTTGAAGACCAAAATTATCATGGAAATCTTCCACTTGGGGATAAGGTTGGAGTGGAAAGAAAATATAGAGTAAATTCATCTTATTTATTTATATATCAATTCATTCATTTATTTACAAATATCTATTGCCTGCTATGAACTAAGTATTGTTCCTAGAGTTGGGGATGGCCTAGGGTAGGGCAGGTAGGAGAAACAGACAGAGTCCCTGTCCTCATGGAGCTCACATTCTAGCAAGGAGAGAAAAGACAGACAATGGTGAGTACAATAAAGGAAATAAAGATGATAGGCAGCATGATGTCATTAGGAATCAAGAATCATTTGACATACTAATTTTGAAACATCTATTAGTGATCTCACATAGCAATATCAAGTCTAGAGTAAGGGGAGAGATCAGGACTGAAAATACAAATTTGAGCATTGTCTACAAAGAGATGGGGAAGGAGAATAGAGTTAAGGGTGCTTGCAAGAAAATTTTAAGAATAAAATCTTTCAAAATCAAAGATACAAAGATGAACGAATATAATCTGTCTGTTATGAACTGAATATTTGTGTCACCCCCAAATTCATGTTAGAATATTAACCCTCAATGTGATAGAATTAGGAGTTTGAGCCTTTGAGAGTTAATGAGCTCATGAGAATGGAGTCCTCATAAATGGGACTAGTGCCCTTATATAAAGGACCCCAGAGAGCTCTCTCAGCCTCTTTCCACAATGGGAGGATCCAAGAAGCAGGCAGTATACAACTCTTGCCAGAACCCAACTATGCTGGCACACTGATTTGAGACTTCCAACTTCCAGAAGTGTAAAAAATACGTTTCTGTTGTTGATAAGTCACCCAGTTTATGGTATTTTGTTATAGCAGCCTAAACTAAGAGACTATTATAAGAAATGATGCTTTATGGAGATACCATCTCACACCAGTTAGAATGGCGATCATTAAAAAGTCAGGAAACAACAGGTGCTGGAGAGGATGTGGAGAAATAGGAACACTTTTACACTGTTGGTGGGAATGTAAACTAGTTCAACCATTGCGGAAGTCAGTGTGGCGATTCCTCAGGGATCTTGAACTACAAATACCATTTGACCCAGCCATCCCATTACTGAGTATATACCCAAAGGATTATAAATCATGCTGCTATAAAGACACATGTACACGTATGTTTATTGTGGCACTATTCACAATAGCAAAGACTTGGAACCAACCCAAATGTCCAACAATGATAGACTGGATTAAGAAAATGTGGCACATACACACCATGGAATACTATGCAGCCATAAAAAATGATGAGTTCATGTCCTTTGTAGGGACATGGATGAACCTGGAAACCATCATTCTCAGCAAACTATCGCAAAGACAAAAAACCAAACACTCCCATGTTCTCACTCATAGGTGGGAATTGAACAATGAGAACACATGGACACAGGAAGGGGAACATCACACACCGGGGCCTGTAGTGGGGTGGGGGGAGGGGGGAGGGATAGCATTAGGAGATATACCTAATGTTAAATGATGAGTTAATGGGTGCAGCACACCAACATGGCACATGTATACATACGTAACAAACCTGCACGTTGTGCACATGTACCCTAAAACTTAAAGTATAATAAAAAAAAAAAAGAAATGATGCTTTATGCTCAAAGATGTTTTTTGCAGTATTCTAATACCATTAATAAGTGGGAAACACTAAACATCTATTTGAGAGCAGTTGAATACTTTGTCACAATGAAATATTATTCAATAATTCGAAGTCTTTACTAAGACTTCTTGATAGAAAAGGGATACATTTATATTATAATACTAAGTGATAAAAACTACAAACCTATCTATATAGCATGATAACAATATATAAAAAATATCTATAAAAAAAGAACAGGACAGCTGCTCGAGAGGCTGAGGCAGAAGAATCACTTGAACCTGGGAGGCAGAGGTTGCAGTGAGCCAAGCTTGTGCCACTGCACTCCGGCCTGATGACAGAGAGAGACTCCATCTCAAAAAAAAAAAAAAAAAAAAAGAACAGGAGAAATTACATAAAAGGGTAACCATAGTAATTCTTTTTTTTTTTTTTAAGTCTTTTCTATATTGTCTACAATTCCCATTTTATTAATCAGCTTAGGCTAGGCTGATGGTGAGGCAACAAAAAACACTGGATATCTCAATGGCTTAACACATAAAATGTATTTCTCACCCAAAGTCAGCTGTAAGTTAGGTGCAGTAGATAATAAAAGATAACCATTATTAATACTTTCCCACTCTGTGGCATATGCTACTCATTGCACCAACGTTAGGAGTCTAATGCCCCTCCCTTTGAACCTGAACTGGCCTTAGTGACTTGCCTTGACCAACAGAATATGGCAGCAATGATGTTCCAGGACATCCAGGGGTAGCTTGTAAGAAGCTTTTTCAATCCCATCTTGGTCTCCTGGAATACTCACTCTTGGGATGCATCTGGTGGGAACCCAGAACCCATGCAGTGAGACTCTAAAGTCACATAGGTGCTCCAGTTGACAGCTTCCTTACACTCAGTCAATAGCCAGCATTAATTGCAGCCAGACAAGTGAGCCACTTTGGAGATCCAGATCAGATGAGTTGTTAGGGTGACTGCAGCTCCAGTCAACACCTGACGGCAATCAGATGAAAGACCCAAGCAAGAACTGCCCAGCTTAGCCCAGTCAGCCGACACAGAATCATAAGAGATAATAGTAAATTGTTGCTTGAAACTACTAAGTTTTTTGGGGAGGTTGAACACATGGAAATCAATAACCAGAACATCTACTGGCTCTCCAAAGCAGCTGACATCCATGCAGTGACTCAGTGATCCAGGCTGCTTTGTTCTTACAACTCCACCATCTTAATATCTGGCCTCCACTATCACTCTGAAGGAGAAGAGAGAACTGAAAGTTTGCATAGGAATTTTTGCTGCCTTGGCCTGGAAGAGACATATGTCATTTTTGTCCACAGCCTAGTCATACGGCCTGTCTAACTAAAAGGCAAGCTAAGAAGTGCAGTCTTCCTGCACCCAGGAAGGAGAAAAAATGATACACTGGTGAACACTGGTAATTTCTGTCAAGCCTGTGCATTGCGTTCACTTTTTAATTGTGAAATATTCCAAACATAACAAAAGTGCAATGCCCAAAATAACAGGCATTCATCTACTCACTATCCAGACATTTAACTTGTACAACCACACACACACAAAGCTTTATTTGTAAAAAGATTATTGGATATTAAATGTCCCTGGAGAGCTTTCTGTGGATGTTGGGTGATAATCGCTGACTAAAGTCTTTCAAAGATTTCAAGTTCAGACTCTTTAAAATCCACTCTCACTCCTCAGCCCACCTTTCCAGGGACCTCACAGTTTTTCTACCAGTACACTCAATAGAGAGTGTTGGTATTTTTTGCCTCCTTGCATCCATTTACTCTCTCTAAAACAACACCCTAATTTTCCTTTGCATAACCATTCAAACCCACTCTCAGCAAGGCAAGTATAATCTGAATGGGATTAATTCCCCCGCAACTCCAGTGATGAGCTGATCTATGCTCAGCAGGGTATCCCGTGCTCCTGGATACAGCCACCAGTCCCATTAGTATGAAGCCCAGGAATTTATCTGACATCTGAGGGCAGAGAGGTTCTCTCTCTTGCTGTCATGAACAAGGAAACATATGATCCCAGGACTGTTGGCATCTGCTTTGGGACTTTGAAGGAAGACTGCCCTAGGATGCAGTTCATACAGTGGAAGCCAGAACAAAGAGAGGAAAAGAAACAAGATCCTTAATCAAGCCTTATCTAGAGCCTGAACTGCCTCCTGACTTTTTAGGTGAGACCATGAATTCTTTTTATTGTTTAAGTCAGCGTAAGTTGGGTTTTCTGTTGATTTCAACCAAGGCTTCTAACTAATAGTGTCAACACAATAATCCAGTCACACAGAGTCACTTTCAGTTCTCTTAAATACATGCACTTTTTACTTCAAAATATGGTTAAACTCAGCCTTCAATGTGGTTAGGCTTGGCACAGTGGCTCACACCTGTAATTCCAGCACTTTGGAAGGCCGAGGCAGGAGGATCACTTGAGTGCAGAAATTCAAGACTAGCCTGAGCAACACAGCAAGACCCCGTCTCTAAAAAAAAGAAAAATTAGCTGGTTGTGTTGGCATTCACCTGTAGTCCCAGCTACTTGGGGGGCTGAGGTGGGAGGATCGCTTGAGCCCAGGGGGTTGAGGCTGCAGTGAGCCATGATCGCACCACTGCACTCCAGCCTGGATGACAGAGCAAGATCCTATCTCAAACAAAACAAAACAAAAAAGTGGCGAGTACAGTCACTCGTAAAAAGCATGATCCAGGCCCCAGTGATCATGGCTGAAGAACAAATCACCATCTGCGGCATCTAGAAAAAGAAAAAAAAAAACTTTAAAAACTGAGAATATTCCAGCTGTTGAGCATTCCTTAAGCGTTGGCTTGTAGACATCTGTCACTTTTGTTTGTTCGTTTTTTTGTTTTTTTGTTTTTGTTTTTTTTTTTTTTGAGATGGAGTTTCGCTCTTTCGCCCAGGCTGGAGTGCAGTGGCGCGATTTCGGCTCACTGCAACCTCCGCCTCCCCGGTTCAAGCGATTCTTCCGCCTCAGCCTCCCGAATAGCTGGGATTACAGACACGTGCCACCACCCCCGGCTAATTTGTGTGTTTTTAGTAGAGACGGGTTTTCACCATGTTGGTCAGGCTGGTCTCCAACTCCTGACCTCAGGGGATCCACCCGCCTCAGCCTCCCAAAGTGCTGAGATTACAGGCGTGAGCCATCGCGCCCGGCGGACATGTGTCATTTTAGGGCACTTGCCTGAACAAGTGAGCAGCTCTCACACTCTGAGGTCACACCTTCTCTCAAAACTATCTGCCAAGCAGTCATGTTTGGAGCAACTGAAAAGATACCTTGAAGCTGCGTAAAGACCCTCATCCGAGGTCTGACAGCTCGCGTATGTGAAATACGTGGCTAGAAAAGCCTCGACTGAGTCAAAGTTATGCTTCTAACTTCCTGATGCGGTCGTTTGAATGGAGAAGTGTGCGTTCCTCTGAGTATGTGCAACAGAGCTCCAACCAGTGTGGCTGAGTCAACTGGAGAAAGTTTCAAGGACTGAAAAAAAAAAAAAAAAAAAGAAGGGAAATGGAGAAACAGTTTTCAATCAGAGAAGCAAGACTCTTCCTTTTCCTGTTATAACTCTGTCATCTTCTCACCACATTTAAACAGCTAGAGAAGTCTCCAAGAAATGATAATATAACATTTAAAAGTTGCCAAGGGATGCCTTCCAGAAATAGCATAGTAAGTGGAACATGTGGCTTGCAGTCATCTCAGTCATTCAGATCCATCTTTTCTCGGGTCACTATAATTTTTCCCTCTCTCCTTCCTAAATAAGACCCTTCAGCCTTCTTGGTGCTGACAAATATTGAGGTGTTCAAGACAAACTTTTTAGATTCCAGTAGAAATGATGAATAAATTAGATTGATTAAACATAAAAAGAATTTTTGAAGAGTTGGCAATTCGGCAAGTTGAGTACATGATTTGCTTGGCCCTTCAAATGCAAGCCTATCTCAATAGACACTTTTTTTTTTTTTTTTTAAACAGTCTCGCTCTATCCCCCAGGCTGGAGTGCAGTGGTGTGATCTCAGCTCACTGCAACCTCCGCCCCCCAGGTTCCAGCGATTCACCTGCCTCAGCCTCCCGAGTAGCTGGGATTACAAACACCTGCCACCATGCCTGGCTAATTTCGAGACGCTTTCACGTATTATTTTCTGCAAATCTCAGGAGAACATTTATATTAGCTTATTTTTCATTTCAGATCTAATTTGAAGCACTGGTATCAAAGTCCATTTTATAAATCTCAACAATATGTTAAAGAAAACCATATCTGACTTTTTTGTTAATGTTGCTATTTTAATCTCACAGAAAGAAAAATATGGGAAAAGGAAAGACCATAATTATCACCTGTGTATACCGGGTGAATGAAAGAGATTACAGAACAGTGGTAGAAAATATATACAGAAAGTCAGCAAGATGACTCATAAGTACAGTCACTGAAATAGCTCAGCTTGTGTATACGGTGTGACAGATCTGCCAACAACTAACTAATGGAATAGAATAATGAATCACTTGGGACTAAAGTTATTTAAAAGTTCCTGTGAAGTACACCTCCATAGGCAGTTCCAGAAAATGCCATTGACTTTCAGCAAACATGGCTTTTGGTATAAGCGGGGAAATCACAGGAAAGTCACTTACTGGTGAACTCACAGCACCAGCTGTTTTGCGGTCCTGTGGGCCTCCCTCACATTCACCTCCACCTGCCTGTCAGGGAACCACTGGGGTTCAGTGGTTAAACTTCTGGGACCATGCCTCTGGCTAAGGGTGAGGCACCCACTCCCCACCCTTCTCCTTTCTTCTCTTGTGCAAGCCTCAGGCCACTGAGGGCCCTTCTCCCTTTAAAGACAACACCATTCATTTTTTGTTTGTTTTTGAGACGGAGTCTCTCTCTGTCCCCTAGGCTGGAGTGCAGTCGCGCCACCTCAGCTCACCGCAACCTCTCTGCCTCCCGGGTTCATGTGATTCTTGCCAATGCCACTCATTTTATCTCTTACTTCTCTGCTCTAGTCCAAGGATGGAGGTGCAGATTGCTTGTCCAATGCAGTCTTTGCTCTTTCCTAACAAAAGCACTTATTTCCTTTCCTGGCTAAGCCTTCACTGCAGATGACCTCAGGAAGGCAAGCAGGGCTTGAAGGCAAGAAGAGTCAATGCAGGAAAGCCTCAGGGCTTAAGGAATCCCACCAAGTTCTCACCTCCCGGGACCTGGATACAATTCCTGACCCCTGGAAGGTCCCTCAGACTCTGCGTACTCTGCACCTCACTGTATCATAAGCTCTGAGCTCTCCTCTCCCAGGGATGGGGATGGCGCAGAGTTGATCATTCCTCCATGAGGCCTGTCTCCCAGTGCTTATACCTGCAGCTCCAGTGGGGACTGAATGATGAGTCAGCT
The DNA here is from genome assembly GCF_029281585.2 of Gorilla gorilla gorilla. Classification (NCBI taxonomy): domain Eukaryota; kingdom Metazoa; phylum Chordata; class Mammalia; order Primates; family Hominidae; genus Gorilla; species Gorilla gorilla. Next base: position 100,959,209 of record NC_073231.2, on the reverse strand, counting down.
ACTATCCCCTCTGGCACCATTTGTCTGAAGTAAATAATTTAATTTTCGAAGGCCCCTAGACTGATGACACATCTTTTTTAAGTATTCCCTACTCCATAGAGAAATGATTCTCTCCAGGATTTTCCTCACACTCCCCACAAAAAATCAGACTAAAGTCAGGCCACCAGGTTTCCAGCCCTTCCTCTGCCACTTGCTTACAACCTGTGTGACCTCCGGCACATCACTGAACTTCAGTCAGTCTCAGTTTCCTCACCCGTAGGACTGTGGTGGTCTCAAAGAGATTGTCTACTCAGCACAGGCCCTGGTATACAGTGAGAATTAACACCAGGAGTCTTGCCAATATCTGCTGGCCAGGATCCAGCACCTAAGGGGGCAATGCCTGGCCTGGCAGTGGGCCATCTGGACTTTGCTCCATTGTGGCAACTGGCATCCATTCAGATTTGTCAGCCCATGGGACATCCTGGTTGCTAAACATTTTTAATCTTAGTGCTGTTTGTTTTTAATCTTAATGTTTGTACTGTGTGTGCTAAAAGCAAAGTCACACAGAGAAATATATACTAATGGGTCATCAAAGCACTGGGGAGGAGAGAGAGGAATCGGCAGGAGCATGGAGGGACAGGAGGGAGCAGGATGGCAAGGTGTCTTTTGTCTGCAACGTGGTAGGCAAACAGGATCTTAATGGCTTATGGTGTAACAGAGGAGTGTAGGGAAGATTGTTGTGTTGGTTTCCTGTGGCTGCCAGAACAGATTGTCACAAACTGAATGGCTTAAAGACAACAGAAATCTACTCTCTCATAGTTTTAGAGGCCAGAACGTTCAAGCTCTCTCTGAAGTCTCCAGGAGAGAATCCTTCCTTGCCTTTCTAGCTTCTGGTGACTGTAGGAGTTCACTGGCTTGTGTCAGTGGAGCTCCAGTCTCCCCCGTGTGTCTCTGCATCTTCAATCTCCTCTGCCTTTCTCTTATAAGGACACCTGTCACTAGATTAGGGCCCACCCTAAACCCATGATGATCTCATCTTGAGACCTTTCATGTCATTGTATCTGCAAAGAACAGTTTTTTAAATAAGGTCAAATCCACAGCTTCTGGGGGTTCAGACTTGAACATATCTTTCTGAGGGCCACTATTCAACCCATTACAATTACATACAAAAGCAGAGGCCTTTGCACACTTAGTCTTTAACTTAAGCACATATGCAAAGCCCCCTTGGCCATGTAAAATAGCATAATTAGGTTCCAAGGATTAGGAGGTGGACATCTTTGAGGGGCCATTATTCTGTCCACCATAGTTGGAAGCATGGGTTTCTTTCTAAGAGCAGTAGGAATCAATGGGAGGTTTTAAGCAGAGGAGTGAAACCAGCAGAATCAGGATGCAAAAGCAGAAGAACCATACTGGAAGCAGGGACAAAAGGCTTATCCATAGCTGGAGGATATAAAGTGAACATAGGAGCCCGCTAAACAGTATTTTAAAACTCATATAATATATGGTCACTTGTATGATAATGGTAAATAATATGTTTTTATTCTTTTATAGTCTGGGCTTGGTCTTTCTCAATTAATCCTCTGAGGTTTTTATAAGGTCCTGAGTTCCAGGACCCCTTTGGTTATTGTTACAGGTGGACAGCTGGCCATGGTGGATCCCAGATGACTATTTTGGTCAAGATACTGGTGCCCACGATGAGCAGGCAGGTGTGTGTGTGCCTGGAGGAATGCTGCTTTGGCAGGCACATTTCCACAACACCTTACCAAGGCACTACCTACACGAGCAAGATGCTGGAACCATCTCAAGAACAAGCAAATGGCTAAACAGCAAGAGGAAAGAATGTCATCAAACTATAGTCCAGGAATGTGCAGCATGTGGCTTCTTGGAACCACTTTATAAACACCAAGTAAAAAGAGTGCACAGAATCGATCATACTGAGATTACACATGTATTTAAAGGATACATATGTCAGTAAGGATTTGAATAGAGTTTTATATTTCCTGTGATGTTTGTGAAGTGTATTCCAACCTGTCTGTGCATCTGGCAACAGCTTCCTGTCTCTGATCTTGCATAGAGTTGCTCAGAATTGCCTGGAATGCCTTCCAATGACTCCTTTTGGCTTGCCTCTTCTTGCTCCTGTCTTCACTGGCCTTCTAATCTCATTCCTCCCTGCTTCATCTCTCCCTACCTATCTCAATGCTACTTGTTAGAATAAAAGTCTTGAGTTCGCTGGCTACCCCCCTGGCTGCTCTGGGTGTCTCGGCTCCCCTGTCATAAGTGTGGGTAAGAACCTCTGGCTTCCTGCCCAGGCCTTTAGGGTCAATCAAGCCAGGCCAGCCCACAAGGCTTCACCTCCAAGGAGGGGGATCAGCGAGTTGGGATGATAATTCCTTTCTAGCAATGCATTGCCTGGAGAAGTTACAAGTGATTTACCAATCAGCATAGGAAAGACTGCATTCAGCCAGAAATTTTCCATAGCAACAGAAATCTTGGAGCTGACTCTGAATTGTGGGATCCAGAAAGGACATTATCCAATAACACCTTGATGGAGCAAAATAAAGAGGGGAGGCAAATTTTCCTTCAGAAGATTGGACAACAACATGGTTCTAATGTAGAATTATCCATTATATCAATTTAACAGTTACAGAGGAGGCAGAAGAACATAAAAATTTAAAAGCACAAACTCTGGGCCCAGATTTTCTGGATTCAAATCCCAGCTTTGCTACTTACTGGCTGTTGTTTTTGAATCAGTGGCTTAACTTCTCTTTATCTTTGTTGCTACACCTCCACAATCAGGATAAGAATAGTATCTGCCTTATTGGGTTGTTTTGAAGATTACAGAAAGCACTTAGAATAGTGCCTGGAACATGGAAGCACTCAATGTATGTTAGCTAACTTATTTTTACTGGAATGTGTCCAACACTGTACATCACTGATATTTGAAATGGCTTTGCTAGCCCATCTGGCTTCTTAAGTAAGTGGCACCCATGAACCATACCTTACAGAGCAATGAAATTGTGCCTGTAGATAAAGAGCTCCACAAAGGCATCTTGACAGTTGCTGGGTAAAAAGCTGAAGCATGTTCTGCCTGGTGCAGTTTGTTGGTTAGGCGAGATACTAATGAGATCACAGCTGTAGAATTAAATACATTCATTCTGTTCTATGACTCCAAACTAAAGTTTTTGCTCCTCCAACCATCTCTCAGGCATATGCCACTGCTCCTAAGGACAGCCAGTCACCATCATTGGCTATTATAGCACTAAGAGCACCATTATTGGAGAAACTGCCACAGGTCCACGGATAACACATAATGGGTCATTAGAATATTCCTCCTAAATTAATAAGAATGCTTTTTACCACAATCCAGGGGATCAAATTAAGGTAATTCAAAGATGATAAAGAGGAGAAGAATACTTATAAGAACATACTGGTACACAACTTCACAATTTTTTTGGAAGTGTAGCAAAGTATTCCATACAAAGAAGCAGAAACAGACTCACCTGCATGATCTTGGATAAGTCATTTTCACTTTACCAATCTGAATTTCAGTTTCCTTATCAGCAAAGCAGGCAGGGGCTAGTCTAGGTGACCCAATGTAATCACAAAGGTCCTTATAAGAGAGAAGTAGGAAGTCCAGAGTCAGAAAAGGAAGATGTGATGACATAAGAAGAGCTCAAAGTGATATGGGGTCATGAGAAGACAAATGGATAGACATATGGGTTCATCATGAAGGTATCTCTCTCTCTCTCTCTATCTAACGCTACATCTCTATGATTACATTTTCTGCAAATCCACCCATTTATACATCTTCTCATGGAATTGTAAGGCATTCTCTGAAGAGTACAAAGATTTCCAGATGCTCTTCCAATGGATAAACAGCCTGCATGGGAAGAAGTTAGATGAAGCTAAGAAAGAAGTTTGACTCAGGCCGTAAAGACCATACAGACCTTACAGACATCTCTGGATATTATTCTGTTGGCAGCACAAATCCATCAAATGTTTTACATTTGTTAATCGTTTGTTTTGTTTTGTGAATTCTAAAAAGGTTATAAAAGGGCATGCCTGTACATTATGTTGGACAAATAGACTTTGATTTCTATTGCCCAACTAATTAATATTAAAGTTTTTGGAAGGACATTTTTAACAAGTGAGCTGAGAAGCTTTGGGGGGATTTAGTCTGAGGCGTTTGTTATCCTGAAAGAGCTTGGAGCTGGGAAAAATCCTGCAAATGGGATAAACTGTAAATTGTTTCTATATCTAACTCCACCCAAACATCACAAAATTTTTCACATATTGAGAAAAATGAAAAGAATAGTACAATGAATACCTGTATTCCACTTCGGTTCAATGATTAAAATGTTGCTACATCCACTCTATTTATCTATCTATTTTTATTGTGGTAAAATATACTTAACATAAAATTTACCATTTTAACCATTTAACTAATCAATATTGGAATCCCTGCTTTCAATTCTTTTGTGTACATACTCAGAAGTGGAATTACTAGATAAAATTGTAATTCTACATTTAATTTTTTGAGGAACTGACATACTGTTTTCCATAGCAGCTGTACCAATTTACATCCCACCAGCAAAGCACAAAGGTTCCAATTCCCCCATATCCACGCCAACACTGGTTGTTAAATGGACAGTTCAGTGGTCTTAAGTACATTCACATTGTGTGCAACCATCACCACTATTCATCTCCAGAATTTTTTCATCATCCCAAGCAGAAACTTTCTACCCATTAAACAATAACTCCCAATTTGTCCCTTCCCCCAGGCCCTGGTAAGCACTCTTCTACTTTTTGTCTCTAGGTATTTGACTATTCTTCATACCTCATATAGGTGGAATCATACCATATTTGTCCTTTTGTATCTGGCTTATTTTACTTAGTACAATGTCTTCGAGGCTCATGCATAATATGGCATGTATCAGAATTCCATCCCTTTTTAAGGCTAGGAAATATCCCATAGTATGTATGTACCACATTTTATTTAGCCAATTATTAATCAATAGATATTTGGGTTGTTTCCAAAACATTCCAAATAGTGCTGCTATGAACATGGGTGTAAAATATTTGAGTCCCTGCCTTCAATTCTTTAGTGTACATACCCAGAAGTGGAATTACTAGATAAAATTGTAATTCTATATTTAATTTTTTGAGTAACTGCCATACTGCTTTCCATAGCAGCTGTACCATTTTACATCCCACCAGCAAAGTACAAGGATTCCAATTGCCCCATATCCCACACCAACACTGGTTATGTTCTGGTTTTTTGTTGTTGTTGTTTTTCTATGGTAGCCATCCTAATGGGTGTGAAGTGCCAGCCGATGTTTCCAAGATCATTTGGGTGGGAGGACTTGCCAACACAGCCTAACCAAACTCATGTGGCCCAGACAGTTGAATACTAGGAGGGCATCTTTCTCCATCTACTTCTGGTACTATTGAAGCTCCTAGGTCACAAATCCAAATGACTCCAGGTCATTCAGTTATACCCTCCCAAGCTCCTCTAGCTCCTGAAAGGCAGACTCATTCTGTGCCTTACATATGTCCTTGATGACTTCCTTGGTACCTTTAAAAACTCAATAATCTGTACTTACATTAACATTTTAAAAAAACACTTTTTAATAATAGCTTTATTCAGATACAATTATCATAAGATAAAATTCACCTTTTCAGAGTAACACTTTTTTTTTTATTATACTTTAAGTTCTAGGATACAAGTGCAGAACGTGCAGGTTTGTTACATAGGTATACACGTGCCATAGTGGTTTGCTGCACCCATCAACCCGTCATCTACATTAGGTATTTCTCCTAAAGCTATCCCTTCCCTGTCCTCCTACCCACTGACAGGCCCCAGTGTGTGATGTTCCCCTCCCTGTGTCCATGTGTTCTCATTGTTCAACTCCCACTTATTAGTGAGAACATGCGTTGTTTGGTTTTCTGTTCTTGTGTTAGCTTGCTGAGAATGATGGTTTCCAGCTTCATCCATGTCCTAGCAAAGGACATGAACTCATCCTTTTTTATGGCTGTATAGTATTCCATGGTGCAGCCACATTTGCTTTATCCAGTCTATCATTGGTGGGCACTTGGGTTGGTTCCGAGTCTTTGCTATTGTGAACAGTGCTGCAAAAAACATATTCATGCATGTGTCTTTATAGTAGAATGATTTATTATCCTTTGGGTATATACCCAGTAATGGGTTGCTGGGTCAAATGGTATTTCTGGTTCTAGATCCTTGAGGAATCACCACACTGTCTTCCACAATGGTTGAACCAATTTATACTCCCACCAACAGTGTAAAAGTGTTCCTACTTCTCCACATCCTCTCCAGCATCTGTTGTTTCTTGACTGTTTAATGATTGCCATTTTAACTGGTGTAAGATGGTATCTCATTGTGGTTTTGATTTGCATTTCTCTAATGACCAGTGTTGATGAGCTTTTTTTCATGTTTGTTGGCCACATAAACGTCTTTTTTTGAGAAGCGTCTGTTCATATCCTTTGTCCACTTTTTGATGGGGTTGTTTGTTTTTTTTCTTGTAAATTTGTTTAAGCTCCTTGTAGATTCTGGATATTAGCCCTTTGTCAGATGGATAGATTGCAAAAATTTTCTCCCATTCTGTAGGTTGCCTGTTCACTCTGACGATAGTTTCTTTTGCTGTGCAGAAGCTCTTTAGTTTAATTAGATCCCATTTGTCAATTTGGGCTTTTGTTGCCATTGCTTTTGGTGTTTTAGTTATGAAGTCTTTGCCCATGCCTCTGTCCTGAATGATATTGCCTAGGTTTTCTTCTAGGGTTTTTTATGGTTTTAGGTCTTACGTTTCAATCTTTAATCCATCTTGAGTTAATTTTTGTATAAGGTTTAAGGAAGGGGTCCAGTTTCAGTTTTCTGCATATGGCTAGCCAGTTTTCCCAACACCATTTATTAAATAGGAATCCTTTCCCCGTTTCTTGTTTTTGTCAGGTTTGTCAAGGATCAGATGGTTGTAGATGTGCGGTATTATTTCTGAGGCCCCTATTCTGTTCCATACACTTTTTTTTTTTTTTTTGAGATGGAGTCTTGCTCTGTTGCCCAGGCTAGAATGCAGTGGCATGATCTCAGCTGACTGCAAGCTCCGCCTCCCATGTTCATGCCATTCTCCTGCCTCCGCCTCCCGGGTAGCTGGGACCACAGGTGCCCGCCACCATGCCCGGCTAATTTTTTGTATTTTTAGTAGAGATGGGGTTTCACCATGTTAGCCAGGATGGTCTTGATCTCCTGACCGCATGATCCACCCACCTCGGCCTCCCAAAGTGCTGGGATTACAGGCATGAGCCACCGCACCTGGTCCATACACATATTTTTAAAGACAACTTTCTGGTTCCTATGATTAAGATGGTTGCCCCAGGCCAGGCAAGGTGACTCATGCCTGTAATCCCCGCACTTCAGGAGATCAAGGCAGGAGGATCACTTGAGCACAGCAGTTCAAGACCAGCCTGGGCAACATAGCAAAATTCCATCTCTACAAAAAATACAAAAATTGGCCAGGTGTGGTGGCTCACGCCTGTAATCCCAGCAATTTGGGAGGCCAAGGCAGGCAGATCACATGATCAGGAGTTCAAGACCAGCCTGGCCAACATGGTGAAACTCCGTCTCTAGTAAAAATACAAAAAATTAGCTGAACGTGGTGGCGCATGTCTGTAATCCCAGGTACTCAGAAGGCCGAGGCAGGAGAATTGCTTGAACCCAGGAGGCACTCCAGCCTGGGCAATAGAGCCAGACTCCGTCTCAAAAACAAAACAAAACAAAACAAAAATTAGCTGGATGTGGTGGCACGCACCTGTAATCCCAGCTACTTGGGATGCTGAGATGGGAGGATCACTGGAGTCCAGAAGGTTGAGGCTGCAGTGAGCCATGATTGCACCACTGCACTCCAGCCTGGGCAACAGAGTGAGACCCTGTCTCAAAAAAAAAAAAATGCCCCTAAATTCAGGGTCACTTTTTAGAAGAGGTGTATTTTGTGATAGAGCAACAGTGTGCTATACCTCAGCTAGACATCTGCTTACAGGCATGGCCAGCTGTCTTGGTCAGGCTCTCTTTGTTGATGGAAACAAAGACTTATTTATTCCTTAGAAAAAGGCCATTTATGATAAAGATCTTTGTGAACAGAAGCTAGGAAGCCATCTGGAACTGAGGCTACTTTTTCTTTTTCTTGGGCTACGTGATCTCTCTCTCTCTCTCTCTCTCTCTCTGTGTGTGTGTGTGTGTGTGTGTGTGTTTCTCATAGCATCATTGCTTCTCTGTGCGCTTCTGTTACACTCAAAAATTTGACTTGCTCTTACCCTCCATGGCCCCAATTCTAATCTTCTGTCTTTCTGGGCATCCTTTTGTTTCCTGATCCTGTCACTAACAACTTTATTCTCTCAGAGAGAAACTCTGGCTGCTGCAGCTCATCTTTCCCAGCCAGGCCACATGATCAGTGCTGACCAGCCAATGTAGTGCTGCTTGAGGGTCAGGTGCCCAGCCTGGAACAATCTACCTTGCTGTGAGGGGGCTGCAGTCACATAACAAAAGAAACACAGAGGAAAGGGTGAAGAGAGCCCAAAGGCAACAGCACACACAATGGAGTGTGTTACAATGGGATGAGGAAGCCAAAGATTAGGAAGCATGACTCTTTTAGAATGGGCAGTTATAATGGCCTTTGCTCCAGAGGGGACACTATATCTTCCAAGGCTGTTCACTACATAAACATCCTTAGACGAGGCTGAGAAAGACAGTCCAGGACAAAAGGAAAGTCAGTACCTTTGTGTTTAAAGGTACTGACTTTGTGTTTAAGTGCAACTGTAAGATGCCTACTTTCATTTTATTCTTTTAAGTCATAGAAATAGGCCAGCCTTTGCCTGGGCCCTTGTAGGCTCTACTTGGTAAGCGTCAACCAGCCCTACCTAAAAGAGTACAAAAGGATGTCCACCTGGTTGAACCAAGCCATCCAGAATGGTAGGGAAGGCACCAACCACAGGGACCTAGCACAGGGAGTTACAAATGTAAATGCGTACAGGGGCCAGGCAAGTAGGTGTATGAGCGAGGTGACTAGATATAAGAACTGGGAGTAGTGGGGATTGCAGAAGATAGGACAGGCCATGCTCTATTTGAAACTGGCAGCCAATACTCAGTTCCAACTGATTCTTTCCACGGAAGAATGAGGATCCCAAGTTGTTTCACCTCTTTTTTCCCAAAAGAACTAGGAAATGTGAATTTTTATGTGCTATATCACCCACCCTTTAAATGTTGGTAATGAATTAGAATTTAAAATACAGGTGCAGTGGCTCACAGCTTAATCCCAGTACTTTGGGAGGTGGAGGCAGGGGGATTGCTTGAGGTCAGGAGTTTGAGACCAGCCTGGGCAACATAGTGAGACCTTGTCTCTATCACATTAAAAAATAAAAATAAAATAATGTTAAGTGGCCAAGAGAAAACCCAAAGAAGCAGTGGTTGGAACTGATGGAGCAGCCTTATAAAGGAAGAAGCAGGCTCTGATAGACACCTGATCTCCCCCAAGTGGGTAGTTAAAGCCCTGGTTGATCACAGCCTTAATGGCAAGCCCAATCAATTAAGAGAACAAAAAGCTAGGGATTGTGGAGAGAACTCTGCTAGAATCACAATCCTGTCCTCTTGCCCTACTCCAACTTCTTCTCCAAGAAAGAAAGAATAGCTTATTTTATTGGGAGTTCAGACAAAAGAACCATGCATGCCCGGACTGGCTCACTCCTATCCTTCTCTTTGAGATTTGCCTATCTCCAAAGAAAGTCACTGGATGTCTATGCCATATGTTTTACAGCAGCCAATCTACATGGCAAGAGGGGCAGGAGGTCAGGGAACAGGGTCCTGTGGGCTGTTTAACACTACCAGAGACCATGACACAGGGTCAGCCCCTGAATGTTATTCAATATGAACTTTTCTCAGTAATAAAGCTGACATTTTATTTGCCATCCTACTGATTTTTGAGTCAATTTCTCAATTGTTTCTAAATTTGGTTAAGAAAAAGGTGTGGCATTTATTTATCCATTCCAGCTCAAACAGGCATTATTATTATTCCCACTTTACAGGTGAGAAAACAGTCATTGATTGATCAAGCTGTATCTGGCCTCATACTCTGTTCCTAACAACCACCAGTACAGTAGATTTTTGCCTGCCTATCAGCCATTTCTCCCTCTTCTGGTATCAACAGGTTGATTTTCCTTGGAATTTCCTCCATATATTTGACAGGGGTAAGGTTGACTCACTCCCACCTAAGGGCTGACCAATCAGAGCCACAAAACCACCTGAACACTATGATTGGCTCAGGAACAAACATGTGACACAAGCTTGGCAAAACAGAGTCAAACTTAATCTGGCGTAATGCTGGGGGACAAAAGTGCTCTCTTTGCATCGGGGTCACCAAAATGAAGGGCTAAAAGCCTGGAGTTGCCACCCACCATCTTGTCGTCATAAGGTACATGAGACTGTAGAGCCTGTAGAGAAAAAAAGGAAAGCAAAGTTGGTGTGCGGCTGTCAGTTTATTGCCTCTCAGCTCCATATTTACCCTTCATCGTTTGTTGAGCAAAAATCTAGCTGGGCCCCAAAGTATTTTTTTACTATTTGTCATGTTATTAAACTTTTTCAGTAGAGGGCGCTGAAGAGACACTGCAGAAGACATAGTTTGCTTCCTGGTTCCAGTGTGTTCACTGGGAGCATGGCTGCTTCTCCAGTGTCCAGCTCTTGCAACACTGACAGCTCCTCTAGCACCTGGCTCCTTCAGTACCAGCAGCTTACCAGGGCACCTCCCTCAGGTACCCATGGGAAATACTTTCCCATGAATTGCTTTCCTGAGCATCCTAGAGATGAATTTCCAGCAAGTTCCAGGGAATAGATTTCTAGCAAGTTCCACTGACACTGCATAACAGCAACTCCTCTGTCAATCAATGAGACACAGCCATGTGCTCTTTGACAAGTTCTGGGTCTCAACCCAGGGGGTCAGGAGTGGGGGGCCAGCAGTAGCAGATTCTTCCTTAGGTGCTCTATCTCAGCCCTAGGAGAAGTAGTATCTGCTATTCCTGCATTCTTTCAAATTCTCTTTATTTCTTACTAGCCAATCCACTGTTATCCCAGGCCCCCGTTAATAGTTAATAATTCTTTAGATTGGCTGGGTGTGGTGGCTCCTGCCTGTAATTTCAGCACTTTGGGGGACCAAGGCATGTGGATCACCTGAGGTCAGGAGTTCAAGACCAGCCTGGCCAACATGGTGAAACCCCCAACTCTAGTACAAATACAAAAGTAGCTGGTTTGGTGGCGGGCACTGTAATCCCAACTACTCGGGAAGCTGAAGCAGGAGAATCACTTGAACCCGGGAGGTGGAGGTTGCAGTGAGCCGAGATCATGCCATTGCAGTCCAGCCTGGGCAACAAGAGTGAGACTCCATCTCAAAAATAAAAAAAAAATAGTTTTTTAGATTACACTTTTCCTAATGTTTAAATGATCACGTGGCTGCTCTCTCTTGATGGAACTGTGAATGACACAGATGGCAGGTGACACCAGGCCCTGATGGCACTGGCTGAGCCTGGATCCAGCTGGGTCAGAAGCTGCCTCTTCCTCTGCACTTTTCAGTTACAGAAGCCAATTTTTTTTTCTTTACTCGAGTCATTTTGAGTTGGGTTTTCTGCCTCTGTTAAATTGAAGAATCCTGATTACAGAAGCCACAAAAGGGGACTGAACAATTAAGATAACAAGAAATGTTTACCTCGGAAGAGTCATCTTCTGAGAGGATGATATGAAAACTATGCATGTGTCCATCACGTGAAAGCAGAATTTCAACGTTAGGGTGCACTTGAATTATATGACTGTAATATAATTTGTCATATGATGACCAAATTAGGGCCAAGGGGTGGAAGTTACAGAGACAGTTCATCATGACAGCATGAGGAAGAGCCTTCCAGCAATTCAGTGTTCAATAATGGAATGAACTGTCCTGCCCAGCTGTGAGTGCCCTGTCTCTGGAAGTTGGGAGACAAGGAGTGCCTGCCACTGTCAGGTATGTTATGGAAGAGGTGATTGCATTGGATGGGAATTGCAACCAAGTAACCAATAAAGTCCCTTCCAAATCTAAGATTCTACTATTATGCTTGCAGAAATTCCTTAGCCTAAATCCCATTAGATGGTCCCAGCTAAGAGAAAACCAGACAAGGGCAACATTGTGCATTATGTGACTCACTTGGGAACTGAGGGTGCTGCCAGATGTTATCATCAGATGCAAAGAAAATGGACTAAGTCACCAGATAGGGGTGTTTACATAAAGCCTTCTTTGCCCTGTTAAGAACACAATGTATTGCAGGCAATTACTATAAGTAAAATCATTCTGAAAATCAGCACATTAAACACTTGGTTTTAATTTGACTCAAGCATATTTACCTTGAGATTGCTTAAACAAATAGGTAAATTAAAAGTGCTCTGAGATTGGCTTAACCCAAGAAATGGAACATTAAGCTGGGAGGCAGCCAACACTGATTCTATTCCCGCTTTTTACGGTGACCTTGGGGCGAGGGGGGTCGGGAGGGAAGAGAGCAAAATAACTTGGTTTTGCTGAGCTTTGGTTTGTCCAACTGAAAGAATAAACAAAGTAATAGGCACACCTACTTTACAGAGTATGTGAAAGTTAAACAGGAAATGTCTACAAAAATAGAAAACAATGTATTAGTTTATGGACACAATGGATATTTTGAGTCAGAATCTTCATGCAAAGGTTTCTGGGTATAAATCATACTGGAAGCTGCGTCATTTAGCCAATACTTCCCAACCCCTTCTGAACTAATATAACTTCTAAAGATGTCCAATCCAAAACTAAGCTAGCTCTGGCATACAGGATAAATTGGTTTAACATAAACAAACATAGAAAGTGAAACTAAGACCTACAGTAAATCAGTAACACAGTATATTCAAACGCATAATATATTCAGGAAGCAGAGGCAACTTTGCCTCTGACATGGAGTAGCCCTCTAGACCAAACATTTCAGATCATTTCCTTTTCATTATCAATAACTTTTTCCTCTTCTTTAAGAAGAAAAAAATCCAGCCATACCTCCACCACAGTTTTTGTGGAGCGGAACCTGCTTTCAAGTTAAATTATTCACTTTGTCTTCTATGTACTGTTGTTCTATTTATTTAATTTTTTTTTTTTGCATGCAGACCGCATCCTGAGGAGGAAATCATTTTTAAAACCTAATTCTTACGGGTATCCTCATTTCAGGAACGTTTGTGATTGCTCGTTTATTCCTTACACAGCATGAACTAAGGCAGGAAATGATTAAGAGGGGAGAAAGGTAGGGAGAGCCCTGGATTGAGTCCCCACTTGGTTTAAATCAATTTCTAGATGAGATAGGCTAATCCATGTTCAACTCACTCCAAGCCTCACATATGATTTAAGCATCATTATCTGTAGCCCAGACCAGCACTAAAGAGCCTAGACACACCTGCGCATGTTCTCCCAAAGCCTGGGGCAATGAAAAAGCATCAGAGAAAACATTTAGAAGCTAAACTTCCATTAATGAAGGATTATTTTATAGGCACTTGCAGATGCCGTATTATAGGAAACGATTTAGTGATGAGACAACAGTAGTGGGGTAGTTAGGAATGAGAAGAGCTGAACTTCAAGATGACTTTGTGCCCCCACCAAGCCCCAGTAAGATGAGGGCTGAAGCTCCATAACTGGGAGTGAGTAGAAAGAAAAAGTAGAACATCCAAGAAGAATCTAGTCTCCAGAAGCTACTGCTAGGGGAGCTCTCCTCTCTGCTAGGGGCAGGGGAAACACTAGGAATCCTTTGTTTATTCTTTTTCTTTTTTTTTTTTTTTTAATTTTGAGATAGGCTCTTGCTATGTTGCCCAGGCTGATCTTAAATTCCCGGGCTCAAGGGACTCCCCTGCCTCAGCCTCTTTAGTAGCTGGGATTATACTACGCCTGGTATAAGAACTCTTTACGCTCAACCCCTTACATGAACTATCAGCAGTTTTGGCCAGATGACAGAAGTGGGTGGGTGCAGGCAGAGAATATGGAGGAAGGCACAGATGAGAGTGGCCATTTTTTTTCTTTTCTTTTCTTTTTTTCCAGCTGGAAGCCTGAGAGAATTGGTGGTCTCTGGTGGTTGCCCAGAAGAAAGAATATACTCTGAAAGAGAAGCCAGCTTTTGTTTTGTTTTGTTTTGTTTTTTGAGGCGGGGTCTTGCTCTGTCACCCAGGTTGGAGCGCAGTGGGGCAATCACAGCTCACTGCAGCCTCAACATCCTGGGATCAAGCAATTTTCCCACCTCAGCCTCCAGATTAGCTGGGACTACAGGCACCTGCCACCACGCCCAGCTAATTTTTTATTTGTAGTAGAGATGGGGTTTCACTATGTTGGCCAGTCTGGTCTCAAACTCCTGACCTCAGGTGATCTGCCTGCCTCGGCCTCCCAAAGTGCTGGGATTACAGGCGTGAGCCACCACACCCAGTCTAGAAGCCAGTTTTTTGTTTTTTATGTTTTTGAGACAAAGTCTCACTCTGTCGCCCAGGCTGGAGTGTAGTGGGGCAATCTTGGCGCACTGCAACCTCCACCTCCTGGGTTCAAGCAATTCTCCTGCCTCAGCCTGCCGGGTAGCTGGGATTATAGATGCGTGCCACCACGCCCAGCTAATTTTGTATTTTAACATGGCAATATGATCTACTTTGAATTAGATCCAGTACTTTTGCAAAATGTTCATAGAGTTTTTAATAAGACTTAGTTTTTTTGTTTGTTTGAGACGAAGTTTCGCTCTTGTCGCCCAGGCTGGAGTGCAGTGGTGCGATCTCGGCTCACTGCAACCTCCGCCTCCCAGGTTAAAGCAATTCTCCTGCCTCAGCCTCCTGACTAGCTGGGAGAGATTACAGGTGTGTGCCACCATGCCCGGCTAATTTTTGTATTTTTAGTAGAGACGGGGTTTCACCATGTTGGTCAGGCTGGTCTTGAACTCCTGACCTTGTGATCTGCCCGCCTCGGCCTCCCAAAGTGCTGGGATTACAGGCGTGAGCCACTGCACCTGGCCAAGACATACATTTTTAGTAGAGACGAGGTTTCACTATGTTGGCCAGTCTGCTCTTGAACTCCTGACCTCAGGTGATCCACCCACCTCGGCCTCCCAAAGTGCTGGGATTACAGGCGTGAGCCACCAGCACGGCCAGAAGCTAGGTTTTAAAGAAAATGGATCACTCCAGATTGGGGTACCCATTGCTTTAAACATCTTTCCCCCAGTTAGGAACGCTCCAGATGTAGCAGTAGAGATTCATTTTGCTTACTCTGTTAAGAAAATTCACTTTTGGAAAGCAAAAGGGACTCCAGATCAAAACATCACCACCAAGACATGAGCTGCTCTCAACAGAAACCTGTTACAAATGAGGAGCTGTAGAAAATAAGGAAACTCCTCTCACCTTTCTTACTGTTGCGTAGCAACCCCAGACAAAGGGGTCCAGAACCAACCACAAATCTCCCTCAAACTGCTGCATGATACCTTCTGCTCCAGTAGGCCTAGAGATCCCTCACTAGCCACAGATGAGGAATTTGCAAGGTATCTGACAGTCATCAGATCCTAAGCTTGCCAGTGCCTTTGCATTTTAGAAGTTAGGTCGTTTGGGAGCATACCAACTTCTAAATGCTTAATTTTCAACTGAAGAGCCAACAATACAGGCAGAAGATGTATTCTGTAACTATATTTTATTTTATTTTATTTATTTTGAGATGGAGTTTCGCTCTTGTTGCCCAGGCTAGAGTGCAATGGCGTGATCTCAGTTCACTGCAACCTCCACCTCCCCAGTTCAAGCGATTCTCCTGACTCAGCCTCCTGAGTAGCTGAGATTACAGGCACATGCCACCATGCCCGGCTAATTTTCTGTATTTTTAGTAGAGACAGGGTTTCACCATGCTGGCCAGGCTGGTCTCAAACTCCTGACCTCAGATGATCCACCCGCCTCAGTCTCCCAAAGTCCTGGGATTACAGGCATGAGCCACTGTGCCCGGCCAACAGTATTTTAACGTATAATATTCTACATCTATTGTCGAACATTTAGGTTGTTTCCAATTATCTGCTTTTACCAATTAGGCTGTTACCAATAAGGGGTGTACTTTTGCTACATGAAATTGAGATGTCTTAATTTATTCTTTTGTTATTCATTCTTAGTCTCATTTCATTTGTTGTCAAGGAATGAAGCCTATACCATTCTCCATTTGGAAATTTGAGGCCAGGGGCATCATGTATTTTGGTAATTTCCCATGGACACTTGAAAAGTTGGGACGTTCTCTCTAAGTTCATAATGTACATTTCCAGCCAGAGATAAAAACGTACAAATGAGTCTGCTCATTGGCCCAGGGGCCCAGAGAGTGTGCTTCTCTCCTTAATCCCCTGTTAGGCCTCATTAGGTAGGATCCCACCAGCATTGCCGCTGATGAGCTGCTAGAGGTCCCTGCCTAGCCCCTGGAGGTCTCCTTTCTGAAATTGTACAACATCTCTGCCTCCACTTTGGCAATTACAAGGAAAATGGCAAACACCGAACCAAACCCTTCCTGCTGTGTTTCTTGTGAGAAATTCACAAAAATCAGACTTGCATGTTCTTGCCCCATAGAAACTCAGGTAATGAACCTGGTATGGCAGTTTTGAAAAAAGTCAGTGTGGACTAAGGGCTGAGAGAATGATACAGGTGAAAACATGGTGATACGATCTGCTTTGAATCAGATCCAATACTTTTGCAAGATGTTCATCGTTTTTAATAAGACATACATACTGCAAATATTGTCAGAATGAATTCAGTCTCCTCTACTTACTACTTGTACAGCTTTGAGGTGCAATTTTTACATCCATAAAATGAGAAGAATGATACTAACCTCATCAGGTCACAGGGAGTGCTCAATAATATTAATTCTCTCCTTCATCAGCTATTGTTTCTTGCTGAATTAACTAAGGACTCCTTTTCATCCCCCCATTCATTTTTGTCACTTAGATTGTTTATAAAACCCGAAGGTGCTTTCAGATCTGGACTTGTGGAGTCCTGGCCAGTGACTTGCCCCAGGCATTGAGGTGATGTTGCAGGGAGGCGGAGAAACAGAAATTCTCTGCCTGACCTCCCCAAAAGGCCAATACTTTTGTTGAAGTCCTGTCTGCAGTGCCTCTTGCCCAGCAGTCTCCACCCTCCTGGCTGCTCAGCCAGTGCTCTCTCACTCCAACTTTCCATACCCACTGCCCCTAAACTTTCACACCCTTCTAAATAAAGGGAACCTTGCATCCTGATTCGACTCCTTGTCAGCAATTAAACTATTTGTAAATTGGGCCAGGTATCAAAGACCCCTTAACAGCGATTGCTAAAACCTGCTACACTTAAAACAAATGATGTATAAACTTAAAAACTGAAGGAGCTAGGCTTTAGAAGTTGTTACGATAATAAATGAAATATTCAATTTAAACTTCAAAAACAGCTAAGTCAGCCGGGCACGGTGGCTCACGCCTGTAATCTCAGTACTTTAGGAGGCTGAGACAGGCGGATCGCTTGAGGCCAGGAGTTCGAGACTAGCCTGGCCAACATTGCAAAACCCCATCTCTACTAAAAATACAAAGATTAGCCAAGCATGGTGGCAGGCGCCTGTAATCTCAGCTACTTGGGAGGCTGAGGCACAAGAATCACTTGAACCCAGGGGGCAGAGGTTGCAATGAGCTGAGATCATGCTACTGCACTCCAGACTGGGAGACAGAGTGAGAATTGGTCTCAAAAAAAAAAAAAAGCTAAATGATCTTTTTTAGACACAAGAAAACTCTCGTATTGGCTAATGGGGGTGGGGTGAGCATGGAATGCACAAAATTTAGGAGAGACTGAGGAGCAATCAGCCCCAGGGAATTTAACAGCCTCAGGCCAGAACAAGAAGATCTTGGGGGACAGACCTTCCCAGGTGTGCTGGCTTCCCCTGCACTCCACCCTGGGGTTCAGGGTGAATTGCCTTTAGGTTGCACCTTGGTTGAGAGGAGGCCACTGGGCACAGAGAGTGGCCAAGGATTAATGACCTGGATCCCATTTGGATGACTGTGTCCACCAAACCCTCACGTCCTTCCTTCTCCAGCAGTACTAAGGTGACTATCTTCTCAGCTAGCTTCACCCTCATCTCTGGGTTGGTCAAACCAGCAGATTTTCTCCTGATTCACGCCCTGAGGCACACTGCACAAATTAATCACAGATGCCTGCCTGTGAGAGGGAAAGAATCCTCTACAACCATGGGTCAAACTCAAACCTATGGAGTCCACGGCTTTTTCTTTTTATAATCTTTCTCCTAACTGCGTGATGGTTAGTATCTGTTGAGTGCCAACAGACTTAGGTGAGGATCAATAGAAAAATGTGGGCCAGGCATGGTGGCCACCTCACTTTGGGAGGCTGAGGTGGGAGGACAGTTTGAGGCCAATAGTTCAAGACCAACCTGGGCAACACAGAGAGACACCCCCCCGCCACCCCCAAACTCTGCAAAAAATTAAGAAATTAGCTGGGCGTGGTGGTGTGCACCTGTAGTCTTAGCTACTCAGGAAGCTGATGCAGGAGGATGTCTTGGGCCAAGGAGTTCAAAGTTGCCATGAGCTGTGATCATGACACTGTACTCTAGCCTGGATAACAGACAAAGACCCTATTTCTTAAAAAAAAAGGAAGAAGAAGAAGAAAGAAGAAGAAGAAGAGGAAGAAGAAGAAGAGGAAGAAGAAGAAAAGAAAAGAAAAGAAAAGAAAAAAAAAAAAAAGAAAGAGGCCAGACGCAGTGGCCCACGCCTGTAATCTCAACACTTTGGGAGGCCGAGGTGGGCAGATCACCTGCGGTCAGGAGTTCAAGACCAGCCTGCCCAACATGGTGAAACCCCATATCTACTAAAAAAATATAAAAATTAGCCAGGCATGGTGGCAGGCGCCTGTAATCTCAGCTACTTGGGAGGCTGAGGTAGGATAATGACTTGAATCCTGGAGGCAGTGGTTGCAGTGAGCCAAGATCGTGCCACTGCACTCCAGCCTGGGCAACAGAGTGAGACTCTGTCTCAAAAAAAAAAAATCCAAAAAAAAGAAAAAAGAAAGAAAAGAAAGAAGGAAAGAAAAGAAAAGAAAGAAGGAAAGAAAAAGGAAAGACGTAGAATAGTTGGGCACAGTGGCCAAAGGAAGTGGAAGAGGAAGGGGTGAAAAAGGAAGTATTTCTTGGTCGGGTGTGGTGGCTCACGCCTATAATCCCAGCAATTTGGAAGGCCGAGGCGGGCGGATCACCTGAGGTCAGGAGTTCAAGCCCAGTCTGGCCAACATGGCGAAAACCTGTCTCTACTAAAAATACAAAAAATTAGCCAAGCATGGTGGTGCATGCCTGTAATGCCAGCTACTAGGGAGGCTGAGGCAGGGGAATCGCTTGAACCCAGGAAGCAGAGTTTGCAGTGAGCCGAGATCACGCCACTGCACTACAGCCTGGGCAACAGAGTGAGACACTGTCTCAAAAATATACAAAAAAAAAAGGAAGTATTTATTTCAGGTCTAAAGAAGGCCTTGAGGAGAGAAAACAAAAGAAAAGAAGGTAGCTAGTTAAGTGAGGGAAGAACAACTGTGGGCCCTTTGCAGGGAAGATGTGTGGCAATCATACCACTAGCTACCTAACATTAACTGAATACTTAATATGTGTTAAGAATTTGTTATAAGGACATTGCCTATATTATCTCATGTAAGCCTCCCAACTGTTGACCTAAGGAAAGAAACTGAGGCAAAATTAATATAGTTTATTTGGGCCAGGGTTGAGGACTGTAGCCCAGGACACTTCCAATTTGCCTTGGGGAATGCTGCCTTTGGCCTTTGTTACTTTGTTACAAGCAGGTTTTAAAGACAAAAAGGGGACAGGGAGTGGTCTGATAAAAAAATCTTTTGAAATCCTCATTAGTTTACAGAAGTAACATTAACGAGTGATTGGGTATACACTGTTGAACTACAGGGTATGAGTTATGGTGTCCAGTGTATGCAATTTTATGGCGTCTTGGCATCAGATACTCTAGAGCTCACATAAGCAAGTGGCTTCAAGAAGTAATTATTTAGCTCAAGGGGCAATGAGACATGACTTCTGACACACATTGTCATGTTTCAGTGCTTCTTTGGGCCTGATAATGAAAGGAGGCCTGCATTCCTCAGATAAGAAGTTTCTTTCTCACAACCCCAAAGATAGATATTATCATTCTGATTTTGCTGATGAGGAACCCAAGACATAGATAAAGTAGATTGTTCAAGGTCCTGAAACTAGTGGTGGGTCAGAATGCAAATCCACCAAGGCGGACTCTAGAACCCAAGTTACATCTCCACCCCTCCCACCCACCCCTTACACTCCCAAGGGATTAGAACAGCTACCCAGTGAGAAGCATAGGGTGAGCACTATGGTTATGAACTCAGCTGAAACTGACTCAGGGAACTCGGCATATGTTTTCTATAATTCAGATTCTTAGGGACAAATGTTCTCATGAAATTGCCGATCAGTAGAGAAACTGGATTTATTTTGGATACTATTTCTGCAAAAGTAAGAATGGATATAGGACTATGTATTGCCCTTAAAAGGCTTCAGCAGGCCGGGCGCGGTGGCTCACGCCTGTAATCCCAGCACTTTGGGAGGCCAAAGCAGGCAGATCATGAGGTCAGGAGATCAAGATCATCCTGGCTAACACAGTGAAACCCCGTCTCTACTAAAAATACAAAAAATTAGCCGGGCGTGGTGGCACACACCTGTAGTCCCAGCTACTCAGGAGGCTGAGACAGGACAATCACTTGAACCTGGGAGGCGGAGGTTGCAGCGAGCTGAGATCGTGCCACTGCACTCCAGCCTGGGCGACAGAGCGAGACTCTATCTCAAAAAAAAAAAAAAAAAAAGGCTTCATGAGATATTAAATAGCTTTAGTGAAAAATGCTGACCAGTTTGTGGTTTGGCCTGGAGACAATTAGTGTGGAATCAAATTATGTCATAGGGGGCCAGGTGTGGTGGCTCACACCTGTAATTCCAGCACTTTGGGAGGCTGAGGCGGGTGGCTCACCTGAGATCAGGAGTTCAAGGCCAGCCTGGCCAACATGGTGAAACCTCGTCTCTACTAAAAATACAAAAATTAGCCAGGCATGATAGCAGGTGTCTGTAATCCCAGCTACTTGGGAGGCTGAGGTGGGAGAATCACTTGAACCTGGGAGGCGGAGATTGCAGTGAGCCAAGATTATGCCTTTGCACTCCAGCCTGGGTGACAGTGAGAGTCCCATTTCAAAAAAAAAAAAAAAAATTGTGTCAAAGGGGAATTTTAAGTTAACCACATGGTAGATAATTTCATTTAGAGACAGTAGAAGACACACAGGTGTGACTCAAAACTCGGAGTGCAGTGTGAAGTTGGGAACACTAGTCCAGATATAAATAAATGAGAAAGGAGTAAATATGACAGGTAAATGGCATCTGCCCTTTACGGTTAACATGCACTTAGGCAGTTTATCCAAGAGCATAATATTATATAATGGAGGTAAACAGAGTTGGGCTTGCCTTAAAGGAATTAAGAAACAGGAAAAGTCCTGGTGCAGTCATGGTGGAAGGATCGCTTGAGACCAAGAGTTTGAGACCAGCCTGGGCAACATACGAGATCCCTGTCTCTACAAAAAAAAAAAAAATTAGCCAGGGGCAGTAGCACACACCTGTAGTCCCAGCTACTCAGGAGGCTGAGCTCGGGGGGATCGCTTGAGCCCAAGAGGTCAAGGCTGCAGTGAGCCAGGATGGCGCCACTGCACTCCAGCATGGGTGCAGGACTCTGTCTCAAAAGAGAGAGCAAGAGAGAGAGATGAACAATTGAGTTATTTTCTTCTGCTTGAATAAATGCAGGGAAGAGCTTTTTGCAGAAAAGACTGACAAGGTTTTTTTGGAAGAGCTTCAGCATGAACATCAAATAGAGTTCAGCCATGGCGGGTGATATGGTTAGACTCTGTGTCTTCACCCAAATCTCATCTTGAATTGCAACCCCCATAATCCCCATGTGTCTAGGGAGATACCTTGTGGGAGGTGACTGTATCATGGGGACAGTTTCCCCCAGGCTGTTCTCATGATAGTGAGCGAGTTCTCATGAGATCTGATGGTTTTATAAGAGGCTCTTCCCCTTTCCCTCCTCACTCTTCTTTTTCCTGCCGCCATGTGAGAAGGTCCCCTTTGCCTTCCACCATGATTGTAAGTTTCCTGAGGTCTTCCCAGCTATGTGGAACTGTGAGTCAATTAAACCTCTTTCCTTTATAAATTACCCAGTCTCGGGTATTTCTTTATAGCAGTGTGAAAACGGACTAATACAGCGAGTGTTTGGCGAATGGAAAGGTCACCCTCTGTATTAGTCAAGGTTCTCTAGAGGGACAGAATAGGATATATAGGATATATATATATATATATGAGTTTATTTATATAGATGAGTTTATTTTTATATATGAGTTTATTTATATATATGAGTTGATTAATATATATGAGTTTATTAATATATATATGAGTTTATTAAGTATTAACTTACACTATCACAAGGTCCCACAATAGGCTGTCTGCAAGCTTGAGGAGCAAGGAGAGGCAGTCCGAGTCTCAAAACTGAAGAACTTGGAGTCCAATATAGAGGTCAGGAAGCGTTCAGCATGGGAGAAAAATGTGGGCTGGGATGCTAGGCCAGTCTCTCCTTTTTGTGTTTTTCTGCCTGCTTTATATTCGTTGGAAGCTGATTAGATTGTGCCCACCAGATTAAGGGTGGATCTGCTTTCCCCAGCCCACCAACTCAAATGTTAATCTCTTTTGGCAACACCCTCACAGACCCAGGATCAATACTTTGTATCCTTCAATCCAATCAAGTTGACTGACACTCAGTATTAACCATCACACCCTCCTAGTATTAAACAATCAACAAGACGGGACAGTAAGAAACAGCGGGGAGAAGACAGGAAAGACTCAACTTTATCTGAAGCCCGCAGAGGAGAAAAGCAGGGAGGGGAGAGTAGAAAGTTCACTGTAAAGAATCTCAAGTCTCCAAGAAAGGAGAAATGTCAGAACATAGAACTGGAGGCAAGGAAAGACATGAGATAAAGGCAGAACCCAAGAAGTCAAAAACAAGAGAAGGGGAGCTCAGGCCATGAACTAAAGAATGAAGTAAACACAATCATACAACAACTCACGTTATCATACTTAAGTCGCAGGTGCAGGCGTGCTAGGTAAATGGCCTAGGAATGTGAAATTCTAGAGTCAGAGGGAGGAAAACCCTGATTTGATACAGAGAACCCACTTCTGTGCACAGAGGCAGCTGTGGGGTTCTCCCCACAACCGGTGATTTGGGAAAGGGGCCACACCGAATAGAACCAGACATAATCTGAAATATTTAATAAGGAGCACCCACCTTAAGGTGTCTCTTAAGAAAAGACACCTGCTGAGGTGCAGGGTCTTGTAAACTGTCCCTCCCACCTCTTGCCAGGATGCCAGAAATGTGGGAAGTCATTTGGAGGAGGGGCTTGGAAGGACCTGGGGTAGAGGACCCGCAGGGCAGCAGATATTTATCCAAACAGTAGGAAAGTACAATAAAACCCATAATAGTGAGGTAAGTGGAGTCTAATATGAAAACACAACACATGGGCCCCACTGTTGTGACGTTAACTAAAAATAATATTTTTCAACCTCTCTGGGATTTCCCAAAAAGCACATAAGATAAAGTTAGTCTGTGCCCACTGACTCCACAATGAGCTGAGCAAGTGCAAATGACCACTGGGCAGTGAACTAGTGACCTCACCTCATGCCCGAGATAGGAATTTGGGTCCATTTGGAAGAGGGGTACCCATTGCCAATTGTGGCATATCCTAGTCTGTGTTACGGAGGGTTTCACTGGGTTTGAGGCAGTGAGTGGCTGATACCACCATACTAGAAACTTCCTGGAGAATTACTGCTTCCATCCACTCTGTAAAACTCTGAGGTTGTGGAAAGGAAATTCTATTTATGAGATGTGAAAAGTAAGAATATTGACAATCTTGTCCTCTCCCTTTTATATATATATATACAGTTTACACTATGTATATATATTTCTTCTATATACAGTGATACTGGATGGGAATTTCAAAGAAATTTTCAGAAATGTGACTTGGAGGCTGGGTACAGTGGCTCACACCTGTAATCCCAGCACTATGGGAGGCGGAGGCAGAAGTTCATGAGTTCATGCAGGCATGAGTTCATGAGTTCAAGACCAGCCTGGGCAACATGGCGAAACCCCTTCTCCACAAAAATACAAACATTAGCTGGACGAGGTGATGTGTGCCTGTAGTCCCAGCTACTCAAGAGGCTGAGGTAGGAGGATGGCTTGAGCCTGGGAGGCAGAGGTTGCAGTGGGCGGAGATCGCACCACTGCACTACAGCCTAGGCGACAGAGCCAGACCTTGTCTCAAAAAAAAGAAAAACAAGGCTGGGCGCGGTGGCTCACGCCTGTAATTCCACCACTTTGGGAAGCTGAGACCAGTGAATCATTTGAGGTCAGAAGTTCAAGACCAGCCTGGCCAACATGGTGAAACCCTGTCTCTACTAAAAAAATACAAAAATTAGCCAGGCAGTAGTGGTGCACCTGTAATCCCAGCTACTCAGGAGGCTGAGGTAAGAGAATCACTTGAGCCCAGGAGGCGGAGGTTGCAGTGAGCCGAGATGGCGCCACTGCACTCCAGTCTGGGTGACAAAGTGAGACGCTGTCTCAAAAAAAAGAATAAAATAAAATAAAATAAAAACAAGAAAACACACACACACACACACACACACACACACACACACACACACACACAAACCCCAAAAAAGTGACTTGGCTGAAATTAACCTAAAATTGACTTCTGAAGCCAAAGCCTGAGATCACTATGCGAGAATACAGGGTCTAATCTCCAGTGTACATGTCAAAAAGGGGAATGGGCTGCAGCATCTAGAGAGGAGACCATCCTGTAGACCCATCCTGTTGTTTTACAAAGTGTGGGAAACCACTGATGGGGTAGGTGTGTTTTGGGTGGAGAAGAAAAAGCAGGGTAGAAGAGAGCAGAATCCAGCCAGGCAACCCCCAATGGAAGAATATTCAACTCTAGCTCAACGTGGGGAAGGTAATGACTTTGATCCTTCCAGTTACCTTTTCTAGAGGGAATATGGAAAGAATCCAGAGTGGACAAGGGCAGCCTCACATTAGGACCCCATCCAATGGGCATATCTGTCACTTTCCAGCACACCAGGACTCTAGGGGCCCAGGATGGGCATAGCTGTGGCAGAGGTGAGAGGCAGCCTGTGGGAGGCGGTGAGCCCAGGTGGCCACCTGGGACACTATGGTCCTTATAGCCATGAGGTTTGCAGGCAGTGCCTCAAGCATCACAGCAGCTGCAGTGCAGGCACCTGACTGTGGATGACCTCATGGGGGTGGCGAGCAGGTGGCCCAAGGTGCCAGGGCCATCATGGCATCTGCAGGGTCAGCTAGTCTTCAGCGCTGCCAAGAAGAGTTTATGAGCTGCCTCTCCTCTGCTACCAGGAAACAGCCTGATGGGGTGGGTAGGGACTGAAGTTTCCACAATTAGCTGGAGGAAGAGGAGATCTTGAGGAACAGTGGTAATTTTGCTGTAATTGTATGTGTGCCACTCCCCGGCCCTGAAGGGCATGAGCAAGAAAGACTGAAAGTTGTGAAATGTACCAGGGAAGACACTGCGGTTCTGTGGTGACAGTGGAAATGAACGTCTCAAAAGCTTCATGATGGCTCAGCTGGACCCAGCATGTTAGCAACCCGTGTTTGAACAGAAGGAAATGAAAAATAAAGTAGAAGAACAAGGGAAGGAAGTTGGGATCTCTTTTCATGGAGGCACAGAATGGTGAGAAATATCATTAAATGTTTTAAAGTAAAAGTGCTTTTGGAAAGGAGGAAGCCAAAGAAAGGTTTTATACTGCAAATAGAGTTGGCTGTATGGAAGTTTAAATGAAAGGCATGAAAGGCATGGATGCAGGAAACAGGTAGAGAAATGAACCAGCAGCCAGAAAAATGCAGAAGAACAATTGCTACAGCCAAATGATGAGATGAAAAAAAGTCCCAGGAAACTTTGGGGGAAATAATCGGGGCAACGTCCGTCATGACGAAACAGAGCCTCTTACTCCAAGAAAGGAAAAAGTACAAAGAATCACAGATATGGGTATAAAAAAAAATATTTGGGGATGCCTGTTAATGTATAAGAAGCAGTCAGTGGGTGGGGAGGGAAAACCACTGCAGGAAAGAGAAAACGGAAGATGCAAGTATGAAAAGTTGTATTTGCAGATCTTTCTGGACCTTTCCTATGTTGGCTACTCTTTAAGAATGAGAGCGCCTGTGTGTGTGTATCCATCACATTAAGCTTTCTATATTTTTGAAAGTTTTACAAAAAATATGCACCATGCAGAATTTAAAAAAAAAAGGAAAAAGAAAAGTTGTATTTGGTCCCAGGTAACTCCCACAAACTGCTAATGGTGCACCCAGTGGACAGCTTGCCCCTCCCTCAGATGACAGTGCCCATCACCCCTGCAGGGACTCTAGGATGTGTTGACCTGATCACACAGGGAGAAGGCACTCAAGAGACAAGAGGGGCCGGGGTGCGGTGGCTCACGCCTGTAATCCCAGCACTTTGGGGGGCGGAAGCGGGAGGATCACGAAGTCAGGAGATCGAGACCATCCTGGCTAACACGGTGAAACCCCGTCTCTACTAAAAATACAAAAAAATTTAGCCGGGCGTGGTGGCGGGCGCCTGTGGTCCCAGCTACTTGGGAGACTGAGGCAGGAGAATGGCATGAACCCGGGAGGCGGAGCTTGCAGTGAGCGGAGATCGTGCCACTGCACTCCAGCCTGGGCAACAGAGGAAACTCCGTCTCGGAAAAAAAAAAAAAAAAAAAAAGAAAGAAAAGAAAAAAGAGAGAGGCAAGAGGAAGGAGGGAGGTGCCTTTTGTCAGGTTTGCCTTCCCACTGAGGGATTCTGAGGAGGGTTTAAGGGAAGGAGGCCATTTCGGACAGTTTGCTATTTCTGAGAACAGGATCAGGAGAAGCAGGGATTAACTAGGGACTGGGTGCTGCCATGGGGCTAAGCAATATATCCACAGTAACAAATGAAAACAGCAAAGTGCATCTGGGGTGCCATTGGTACAAATCAGTAATCACTCAAAGATAGGATTGTGGCATGTTACAGTGTTGAGGGGAACACTGTTTTCTGTTTATTTTGCAGTTGGCATTACCTGTCGCTATCCTCACAGCCCGATTAAAGGTAGGGCTGCTTTTTTTCTTTCTCAGTTTGAGGTGATTTTTATTCTTTCAGTCCTGGTCAGGTTTTTCTCTTTCAGTCCCCTGTTTTGGCCATGGGTAGACAGGACGTTATTCTGGATTTTCACCATAACCCAGGCTGGTCTAGAGGCAGTTATGAGAACATAGCCTATAGATGCAAGGAAGCTTGTTGCTCTTCCTGTTGCTGGGTAAGCTGTGGAACATGTGACAGGACAGTGGCTTTGCGTTAGCGTTTGGGACTCTGGAGGTCACATATTTAAACACTGCAACACAAATACTAGGAGAATAGATCATGATCAGAGTTTGTAGTTCATTTCTAAACCAAGACTCAAGTTTACTCAAATTAATAAAGCCCCATCCCTAATCTGCAGAACCTGCAGAACCAGATACGTGGGTATTATGTAAATTATCTCATCTGATTTTCATGTTTATGTCTTAAATCTTTTTAGAAATGTTAAAGAGTCTAGAGAGGTCTGTGGAAATGCAAGCAAAGCATTCTTTTAAGGTGGCATAGTTTTTTTAAATATCTCTTAAAATTTTTTTTTTTTTTTAGAAACGAGGTCTCACCGTATTGCCCAGGCTGGAGTGCAGTGGCTATTCACAGGCACGAGCACAGCACGCTACAGTCTCAAGCCTCCCGAGTAGCTAGGACTACAGGCAAGTGCCAATGTGCCTGGCAAAGTGGCATATGTTTCACCTTAAGAGGCCTTTTCAGGTATCTAGAAGAGTTCTGTTCCTAACCACCGCCTGTCCAATTTTATGAGTCTCCTGGCTGAGGTTTTCTATGACCATGGTGATATTGACAAGCTCTCCTGCTATTATTGAACCATAGTACGTAGGATTTTCTCATTCTTTAAGCCTTTGGTAAAGTGTAGAATGAAGAGGCATGGGAGGAGGAGAAGACAGCCCACAATTCCTCTTCAGTAGTTAAAGTTTTTGAACTTAGATCAAGGTCTAACTTTTCTCATCTTGAATCACATTATCTAAAGACTTCTTTTTCCAAAAAGGGAACTTTATGGGACAAACCGACCCTGGATCCTGTTAGGGCCTATCCTTGAAGCAGGCATTGATTACCAAGATAACAAATCCCTGTCCAATATGCAGGTAATAGCCAATGGGCTTTCATGCTCCATGCAGGTAAAGCCAGTAGCCATTAATAATGGCCATCAGTCTTTGGCCAAAATACTAAGGAGTTGACAAGTGGTATTATAATGTCTTATGCCTTTGCTGAGTGTGATTCAGGCCAATGATGTTTTTAGTACAGAGATTTTCAGGTAGATCTAAACCAAAATTACTTGGATCTGACTCTGTCCATATGCTATGCCTTTTTAAAATAAGGGCTATAAAAGTAAGGCAGCCTCTAACCATTCCCCAGTTCTTTCTCAAGTTCTATTTCTGGGAAAGTTTGGTTACAAAAGCTAAATCCTACGACAGGTACCCAAGTGTTGTTTTGGTACAGACAGGA
Organism: Gorilla gorilla gorilla; assembly: GCF_029281585.2. Lineage (NCBI taxonomy): Eukaryota > Metazoa > Chordata > Mammalia > Primates > Hominidae > Gorilla > Gorilla gorilla. The sequence continues at coordinate 100,930,441 of NC_073231.2, read as the reverse complement.
ACCTCCCTGTCCAGGTAGGACACATAAGAAATTTTAGATTTCTAGCCATCTTATTTAGCATTTGCCATCTAAAGTCTCTCCATGTTTGAGTCCAATTACCTAGGAAGCCAATTGAATTGACACCAAGCCATGGAATTGGTACCCAAGGATGCTGAATAGCACGTATTGGAAAGTGACGCCAATGTGTTTTAGCCAAATCACAAATTAACTCTAGCCAGGTGTTGGACTCAAACCAAGGAGAGACTAAGGATGCAAAAAAACAATATGAAGAGTAAGGTATGGACTTTCTTTGAATCCTAACTTAAACAAAGCACGAATTTTTAAAAAATATGATGAGGCAGTTGGGAAGATTTAAACACAGATGACATTTTCTAGTATTAAAAAATTATTTATTTTTTAAAAGATGTGGTAGTAGTTTTTTAAAGTCTTTACCTTTTAGAGATATGTACTGAAATATATATAAAGAAATAATAGGGTGTCCAAATTTTGATTCAAAATAACTAGGGGACTTTAAAAATTCATTAAATGGAAAATTTTTGCATTCACAATAGAAAAAAAGTCCTAGGAATACCACCAAAAGAAATGAGAAACTTCTACGTGAAAAGCAACAAAACTTGGGTTTACTAATGTTCTCAGATAAATAAATAATGCAATAATAAATATAGGAAGAATGAATTTTTCATACCAGATTGATTTATCAAACTTACACAATTCCCATTAAATATCCCAGTGAGTTTTTCTAAAATGTGACACATTTTTTTTCAGATTTTATCTACAACAGGAGTTCTTAAACTAAGATGCATGGATAAAAGTCAGGGGTTCTGTGATTTTGGATGGGAAAACATTATGCTTGTCTTTTTACTAGACTCTAACTGAAATGTAGCATTTTCTTTACTTATGAATGTAGGTAACAAAACATGGTCATATAAGCAGTCCCTGGGACTTTGTCTCCATTAGAAATCACAGATATTTTCATATTACATTATGATTATGGTTGTTACAGTTATTGAGAAATACCACCTATGATCATTGCTACTTTGAGACTGTGGTACTAGGGATGAGAACTGCTGCTAGATCTTGTAATTAATGCATTAATAAAGAAGTACATATTTACTGCATCATAAGGTTTTAAATATTTTGATGGCTATTTTTAAATTAAATTGACTTTCTTTTTAATCCTGCTTATTTTATCCATTTAAAGTCATTATCTGAGAAAGGGTTCAAAGGTTTTAATAAAGGGAACCGTAGCACAGTAAAGCTTAAGAACTGCTGTTCTAGATGAGTAGGCATGTGAAAAGTGCTAAAATTAACATTCAAGAATAATGTGAAAAAGTCTTAGGAAGTATTAAACACATTTAAAGAGCTCAAGAATTAAACAGATGCGGTCCTGATACAAAAATAACTAGATGGATAACTTGTAATGATAGCTAGATTGATAAATGCTACAGAATAGCATTCAAAGCTGATCAGGTACAAATAAGAATGTAATGGATGATAAAGACAGAGCCCCAGTTTAGTGGAGAAAGGAAGAATTATCTACTACATGAAGCTGGGAAAATAGGCTGGCTGTTAGGGACCAAAAAAATTTTAGCATCACCTTACACAATTTACCAAAATTAATTCCATTTAGATTGAAAAGTTAAATGTAAAAACAAAGACAGATAAAACCCTGAAAGAATTCTAAGGAATACGGGTCAAGTGCAGTGGCTCACACCTGTAATCCCAGCACTTTGGGAGGCTGAGACGGGAGGACTGCTAGAGGCCAGGAGCTCGAGACCAGCCTGGGCAATACATACAGACTCTGTCTCTACAAACAAACAAACAAACAAAAAGAATGCTAAGGAACACATGAACATATGAAAGCTCCCCCTCTCCGCCCCCAACACAGGAGAGAGATTATTTCGTAAAACAGGAAATCCAAACTATTTTCATAAATTCTAGGTATCTGTTTGGAAATCATACAGTGTATTAAGTACCTTCGAGTGATTCTGAACAGAAGGAAATGATTCTGACAGTATGAGAATACAGCTGGGCACCAGGGCCTCTCTATTTACTCCTCACACCCTCCCATCCCAACAGCAGCAGCACAGCACCCACCCCATTTCCTACCACCGCTGCACTATTAGTTTTTCTTTTTTATTTTTTTAATGAGACACGGTCTCGTCATGTTGCCCAGGCTGGACTCAAACTCCTGGGCTCAAGTGATCCTCCTGCCTTGGCCTCCCAAAGTGCTGGGATTACAGGCATAAGCCACCGCACCCAGGCTAATTCTTTTCTGGTTTCCACCATATGCCTCTTATTCCTCTTACTTCAGTTATTTCTACTAGCTTCAGCTTTGTTTCTCTCTTTTTCAGATTTTAACAACAGGAGTTTTTTTTTTTTTTTTTTTTTTTTTTTAGACGGAGTCTCACTCTGTCACCCAGGTTGGAGTGCAGTGGCGCGATCTCGGCTCACTGCAAGCTCCGCCTCCCGAGTTCACGCCATTCTGCCGCCTCAGCCTCCCATAGCTGGGATTACAGGTGCCCGCCACCACGCCCGGCTAATTTTATTTTTGGAATTTTTAGTACAGATGGGCTTTCACCGTGTTAGCCAGGATGGTCTTGATCTCCCGACCTCATGATCCACCCGCCTCGGCTTCCCAAAGTGCTGGGATTACAGGCGTGAGCCACCACGCCCGGCCCAACAGGAGTTCTTAAACTAAGATGCATGGATAAAATTCAGGGGTTCTGTTATCCTGGATGGGAAAAACATTATGCTTTTCTTTTTACTAGACTCTCACTGAAATGTAGTATTTTCATTTCTCTCTTCCCTTGATTAATTTCTTTGTATTTGTGCTCTTGAGTATTATCGGAGTCCGTGGGTCATTAAATGTTTTCCTCTACCATCATCCTTCATCATTAAGGCCACCAATCAGCGTATCAGGATAGCTGAGTAAGCTGACAAAGAAGGTGGGCTGGGACCTAGATCTTTAGAATGAGGAATGCAAGACTAGCCAGGCGCGGTGGCTCAGGCCTGTAATCCCAGTACTTCGGGAGGCAGAGGTGGGCAGATCACCTGAGGTCAGGAGTTAGGGACCAGCCTGGCCAACATGGCGAAACCCCATCTCTGCTAAGACTACAAAAATTAGCTGGGCATGGTAGTGCACTGTAGTCCCAACGGCTCCAGAGGCTGAGAGGCTGAGGCAGAAGAATTGCTTAAACTTGGGAGGCAGAGGTTATAGTGAGCTGAGATCGCACCACTGCACTCCAGCCTGGGCAACAGAGAAAGACTCCACTTCAAAAAAAAAAAAAAGATGCAGGACTCAGGACTCCATGTAAACTCCCAAAGGGCGGAACCTGTGCTGACTTTTGTTCACTCTTTTGTTCCCAGAGCCTAAGACAGTGCAGCCATCAACATGCAGGCTCAGTATTTGTAGAAAGGATACATGAAGAAGCTGGAAGATCAGCACTCTATCCTTGAGTACGAGGCTAGGTGGGCTAACATGGGGTGAGAGCACAGTGGGTGAACTGAGACATATTGGCCCAAGGGTCCAGCATCAAATCCTGGGATAACACAGCTTGGCCCAAAGCTAAGGCTCCGGTTGCTGTGCTCAAACAGCTTGCTCCAAGAAAAGAAAATAAGTCATTTGGCCGGGCACAGTGGCTCATACCTGTAATCTCAGCACTTTGGGAGGCCAAAGTGGGAGGACTGCTTAAGCCCAGGAGTTTGAGACCAGCGGGCAACATGATGAAACCCCATCACTACAAAAAATACACAACAAAAATACACTACAAAAAATCACTACAAAAAATACAAAATTTAGCCAGGCGTGGTGGTGGGTACCTACTTGGAAAGCTGAGGTGGGAGGATCAAGTGAGCCTGGGAGACGGAAGTTGCAATGGGCCGAGATCGCAGCACTGTACTCCAGCCTAGGCGACAAAGCAAGACCCTGTCTCAAAAAAAAAAAAAAAAAAGTCTAAAAAAATTAAAATGAAGTTATTTCTTCTTCCTTCAAGAATCAGTTTTTATTTTCCTCTATTAAGAGTTTGGTCCTATAGTTTAATTGTTGTCAATAAATTTCCTCCTTCTCTCATCCAGTTTTCTCACTGAATCTTCTTTAGTTCAATGGTTTTCAAACTTTCATCTTTAGAGACTTAGTGATTCCACAAACCTTTGAATGGAATGTCATGGGTACTGAAACTAAAAGAAAACCAAAATCATGGAGCTCTCTGACCAAAGCAATCTTGCTTATCTCAGTGATGTACTTAAAAAGAAAGACCTGCTATTCTTGGGCATTTACAAAGTAGATTTAGTCCAATAAGATATCCTTAATTTTTTTATGTATTGCAAGTTTTACAAAATATTTTATTTTAAAAAGAATTTATTGCCCCAAACTGGAAGCAATCAAGATGTCCTTCAATAGGGCCAGGTACAGTGGTTCACGGTGGCTCCCAGCACTTTGGGAGGCTGAGGTGGGCGGATCACTTGAGGTTGGGAGTTTGAGACCAGCCTGACCAATATGGAGAAACCCCGTCTCTACTAAAAATACAAAAATTAGCCGGCCATGGTGGCACGTGCCTGTAATTCCAGATGCTCGGGAGGCTGAGACAGAATTTCTTAAACAGAGGAGATGGAGGTTGCAGTGAGCCAAGATCACACCACTGCAGTCCAGCCTGGTGGACAGAGCAAGACTCCCTCTCAAAAACAAAAACAAAAACAAAAAAAAAGATGTCCTTCGATAGGTGAGTAGACAAACTGTGGTGCATCCATACAACGGATGCCTGCGTGCATTATTCATCAATAAAAAAGAATGGGCTTCAAGCCACACAAAAACATGGACAAATCTGAACTGCACACTGCAAAGTGAAAGAAACCAGGTTGAGAAGCCTGCAAACTGTATGATTCCATTTATATGACATTCGAAATGATGCAAAACTAAAGAAACAGTAAGCAGATCAGTGATTGCCAGAGGTTCTGGGGAAGAGGGGAAGGCTTGAATAGGTGGAGTACAGGGGATATATATATATATATTTTTTTTTTTTTCTTTTTTTTTTTTTTTAACAGAGACAGGGTCTCACTGTGTCACCCAGGCTGGAATGCAGTGGCACAATCATAGCTCCCTGCATCCTCAAACTCCTGGGCTCAAGCAATCCTCCCCACTGAGCCTCCGGAGTAGCTGGGACTACAGGTGTGTGCGATCATGCCGGGCTAATTTTCTTTTTCTTTTTGTAGAGACAGGGTCTCACTGTGTTGCCCAGGCTGATCTTGAACTTCTGGGCTCAAGTGATCCTCCTGCCCTGGCCTCACAAAGTGCTGGGATCACAAGCATGAGCCACTGCACCCAGCCTGGGATTTTTTTAAAGGCAGTGAAACTATTCTGCATGATTCTGTGGTGGTGGGTACATGACATTATGCATTTTCCAAAACCACAGAAGTTCTCCACACCAAGAACCCACACCAAGTTCTTCACACTCAATGCATGCAAGCATATCAGCTGCAGAGCCATGCCTCAGGGGACCGACCCCAGCCAGAACCCTCTGAAGCTGTCTCCACTCCAGTGGCCCCATGATGCCTGTGGCCTCCATCTCCACCTTTGATTCTCTCCATGGGCTCCTTTGTCCCAGGCTCACTGTTTAGCCTCTTCTCTGCCTCCTGGGTCTGCTTTATGAGTGGCCTCATATCTGTGGTCCCGTGGCTGCTGCTCACTACCTTCCTTCCGTGGCTCTCAGCTTCTTTTCCTGCTGCTGGCTCCATCTACCAAGGCAGATGTGATTGACTTGGCTGGTCCCTCACCATGAGCTCCATCTCGGGGGGCCGGCCATGCACCTGAGACTGGCTTGCCTTTGGCTCATGTAGAAGCAGGATGATGAGATCCACAGCAAGCCCACCCATGCCTAAGAGCTTTCTTCTGGTCACCGTTGCACCCTTGGAGGGACAGGCACTTCTCATGACCTTTATAACCCAGAATAACATCCCCCTGGGAAATGTCCTAACACTACTCCTCGTCTCCCACAATTGAGAGTTCTATGCTTCTCCTGTCATGGTAGAGTAGTGCCCTCTTGTCCAAGGTTTTGCTTTCTGCAGTGTCAGTTACCCATGGTCACCTGCATCTGAAAGTACTAAATGGAAAATCACAGACATAAAGACTTTGTAAGTTTTAAATTGCATGCTGTTCTGAGTTCTGAAATCTGCCATTCGCTCTGTCCTACCTGGGACATGAATCATCCTTTCGTCCAGCATCTCCACGTTGTAGACGTTCCTATCCCTTAGTCACTTAGTTAGTGACTTAGTCATCTCAGTTACCGGATAGAAAAAACATAGTATATATAGGGTTTGGAACTATCCAAGGTTTCAGGCATCCATTGGAAGTCTCAGAACATATTCCCCATGGAGAAGGGGGAATGACTGTGCTTACAAGGCTGTGTTGTTCTTGCTTCTTTTCTTATTTGTCTCCCTCTCCAGACTGTAAGCCCCTTGTATTCATTTACTAAGGCTGCCATAAAAAAATGCCACAGGCTGGGTGGTCTAAACAGAAATTTATTGCTCACAGTTGTGGAAGGTAGAAGTCCAAGTTCAAGGTATCCCCAGGGTTGATTTTTTCGAAGGCCTCCCTCCTTGGCTTGTAGACGGCCATCTTCGCCAGGTGTCTTCACATGTGTGCACGTCTCTGGCTTCATCTCCTCTTCTTATGACATCAGTTATAGTGGATTAGGGCCCACTCATATGATTTCACCTTAATCACTTCTTTAAAGGCCCTGTCTCCAAATACAGTCACACTGTGAGGTACTGAGGGTTAGGACCTCAACAAAGGCAAAAACCAGGTGCTATGAATTTTTTTTTTTTTTTTTTTTGAGACGGAGTTTCGCTCTTGTTGCCCAGGCTGGAGTGCAATGGCACGATCTCGGCTCACCACAAACTCTGCCTCCCGGGTTCAAGCAATTCTCCTGCCTCAGCCTCCCAAGTAGCTGGGATTAGAGGCATGGGCCATCACACATGGCTAATTTTGTATTTTTAGTAGAGACGGGGTTTCTCCGTGCTGGTCAGTCTGGTCTCGAACTCCCGACCTCAGGTGATCCGCCTGCCTCAGCCTCCCAAAGTGCTGGGACTACAGGCATGAGCCACCGTGCCCGGCCTATGAGTCATTTTATACTCAGCACTCAGGGCCATAACTGGCACACAGTGAGCACTCAATTTTTTAAAAGGAAGAAAAAGAAAGACGAAGAGAAAGAACATAGGCAGGAGGGACAGTTCAGGGCAGCTTACACCAAGGTGTGGAAAAGGAGTGAGCAGGACTCGTGTAAAGGAAATACAGAGACTGGCACGACCAGGGCAAAGTGTTCATTCTGGAGTGGGAAACGATGTTGATGGCTAAGGTCAGGCCCAATTCTTGAAGCCCTGAGTGCCTGGGTGAGGTGTTTGGAATTTACCCTGTGAGTACCACGGCTGCCCTGAGAGGTCAGGAACAGAGGAGGAACTTGAGGTAAATTGTATGTGAATATTAGTGAAAAATCTAGCATTGGAGAGCTTCTGCCTAGAGATACGCAATTTTTATTAATAATTCCAGAAAATTGTGAATTGTGTGAGGAAGGAGGGAACTGCCTCTTTCTGGTCAAAGGCTGATTTTTCTAATGATGTCACGTTAAGTAAAAAGACCATTGAGACCTCATGTAAAAATTGAGCCCTTTTATGATATAACCAGGGCAATTTCTAGGAGAGGTGAGTCACCACTCTTTAGAGATTTCAAAGCCCCGGAGTCCACCCCACCAGCCTTCTGGGAGACTCCAGCAAAGTGGCTCTCCTTTCCTGATTTTGATTTTGTGTAGTTGCCCAGTCTGGCTCACACTAACATCGACCTGTGTTTGTCAAAGATTCTCCTCTGGTAATTCAAAATAGCGCAAGGAGAAGTGTGTGCGTATTGGAGTGAAGCAAGATTGGCCTAGAGCTAGTTAAGCAAGAAGGTTTCCAAGCTCAAGTACCTGGAGAAGTGGGCATGCCTAGAACCAGAGTCCTTCAAATCTCTCTCCCAGTTGGCTTCATTTTCCCAGGCTGGCTGGCTGTGCAAGACACACGCCCTGAGTGTCTGCATCCTTAATTTCCTGCAGAGAGGAAAGAGGACACTTATTCACCAAGCCAACTAGAAAATTCTAGGGAAACATTCCCATGCCCCGAGAGATGCTTATGGTTGGCCTGGGGAGGATAAAATCCCAGCTCCAAAAAGGGAGTGCTAATCTGGGCTGACAAAATAATAAGTGTCTGTTTGGGGGCATCAGAGAAATATTGTTTTCATTCCAAGCATTTTGAGACTGTGTATTTGGCCCTGGTGACCTGACAGACTGAATTTTCCTGTATGGTCCTAATTTTATTTAATGTATTTTTTTCTTAATAAAGATGATTTTAAGTGTATAACTAAAAATGACATTATTGTATGCTTTTGTAAATTTCATCTGAATGAATGAATTCACATATCTGAAAGTCATTTGTCACGTCTTGTGTCCATGGTTTAGAAACCTGGTGTATTGCTTCATTTTAGAGCACGCTAGAAAAATCAGCAGGAATCTCTGGAGTGTTCTGTCATTTGAGCTCTTTCATTTGTCTGTTGACCCACATGAATGGGATCCTTGTGACCCTGGGTTCTGCTTGTCAACTGTCCAAGTCTGGGCCGTTGTTGACCTACCAACAATCAGTGAGGGATGTGTTTGCTTACCAATTGAGAAATAATGTTTTTCACGTTAGACTCTATTTGAGGGGTGGTGTTGCTGGCTGCCTGATAATCATTCCTGCTTTCTTTGAATGAAATTTTTGAGGTTGTAAAAGAAGGAATTTGGAGTTTGCAAAGCCTAATCATAACATGAGGCCCTTGATCTAAGGGCTCTCCAATGGGCAGTGGCAGGTGGGATCGCTGGAAGGAGGAATCTAAGGACAGGAAACCAGCAAGGAAGTAAATGTAACAGAGAAAATCCACATCTGGGATTAGACAACAGCAATGAGAGTGGAGAGGAAGAGATGAGTCTGAGAAACAGTGAACAAGCAATCCACAGAACTTGGTGACTAAGTGGAGGGACAGAGAAAAGAGGAGGGGGAAGTCAAAATGGCTAGATGGCTTCTAGTCTGTGACAGAGGCAGAGGAAATGCTCTGCTATTCATAGAAATGGGGAAGTTAGGAGGTAGTGCATAAGGCTGTACAGTTTTAGACATAGGACATTGGAGGAGATGGAAAGTCATCTTCAGGTGGTTAGAAACCCAGGGCCACTTTCGGTTGGTGTTCAGGAAGGGAAGTGCAGAGAGGTGGAAATCTCAGCCACAGGTCAAACACTTCCCTGGCCCCAGATTAAAGACCAATCCAATTAAGCATGAGAGCACACGAGCCACACAAGTCGCACAAGTCAGTAACGAAAAGGACTCCCAGGTGATCTTAAGTCACATAATTAACATATTTTCAGGGCCCTACTTGTATGTGGCCCTGAAAACGTTGAGACTAATCAATCAGCTGGAATATATCCATTTTTTTTCTCCTTCTTTTTAAAACCTTATTATAGAGAATTTTAAAAATATACAAGAGTAGAAATAATTCTAGAACGAACTCCCATGTTTTCATTACCCAGCCTCAACAACAATCAAATCATAGCCAACCTTGTTCCATCCCAACCCTTACCCACTTCTCCCTGCGTTATTTTGAAGCTAATTCCAGACATAAATATTTCAGTCTGAATTTCTAAAAATAAGGACTCTATCCTTTAAAAATAAGCACAATGCCATTATCATGCCTTAAAAAATTAACTATGATTTCTTATATCAAATAGCAAGTCAGGTTCAAATTTCCACTAAAGTTTTAAGTTTCCATTAAAAGCAGTTGATTTGAATCAGGATTCAAATTAGGACAACAGGTTGGGATTGGTTGGCAGGTTTTAAAGTCTCTTTTACTCTTTGGGTTTCTCCCCTACCCTCTGGAGAGAGCTCCCCACACCCTGGCTTTGCTGACTGCATTCCTTGGGTGGACTTTCACTTGTGCCTCTGTCCTCGACATGTCCTGTAAGCTGGAAGCTGGGATCAGATTCAGATCCATTTTTATTTTAAGTGTTATGCAAAAAGACACCCAGTGAAGGTGTTAGAATGAACCATGGCAGTGGATGCGGTTCGTAGGACCCCTGCGGAAGGGGGACGTTTAAGGGGCAAGCGGAAAAGGAGACACCTGGAAATGGGGGAGGAGGAGCAGCGGCGCGAGGCGGGGGCGGTGCCGCGTGGTCTGCGAGCCCGGATATTCCTTGGGGAGCGCACCTGCGACTTCACCTCCAGTCCCTCCCCGGCTGGGGCAGCGGGGCGCGGGCGCTCGGGAGAGGTGGCGCTGCCTACTCGGCCTCATCTTGCTGAGAATGCGACGGGGCGACAGCTTCCTGTCTTTTCCAGTGGCTTTTGGCATCCCCAGAGGAAAAAACGGGGAGACCCGCTTTGGCCTCAGGAAGCGCAGAAACACTGTCCTGGCTGCGCGCGCAAGGGCGAGAACCTAGGGGACCCGCCTAAAGCGCCGTGGGGGCTGAGCACCGAACTCGCACAGCTCCGGGCAGCGACCCGCGATGCGGCATCCTTCCGTCCGGTGGGAGCCCTCCTAACCCTCAGCGCGTCTATTCCTAGCTTCGGTCCCCGCAGCCATGTAAGCAATGACACCCTCGCCGACTCGCCTGCCAGCTTGGCCGCCTCCCTGCAGAGGGCTCACGCTTCTCCAGAAGTTGTAAGAAAAGGAGGGAAAGCAGGCCAACCTCGAGGATCTCCCCAGCCTTGGCGTTCAGGTGCTGAGGAGATCGTCGAGGTTGGCCTGCTTCCCCTCACTCCTCGGGCCTTGCTCTTCCCCCAGGTGCCCACTGCCCTCCCTGCTGTGTACCACTTTCTTGCTGCCTGTGAAGGTATTTGTCCTCACTCTTGTGCTGCTCCTTCAATGATAGAACTTCGGGACTTTCTCATCCAGCAGCACCAGCCTGAAAAAGCAGTGGCTTGCACCACCACACACATACCTGGTCTCAGGTGGGTGGATCAGGGCAACTTGGCCACTAGTGCCCCAGTAATGCCCATCTGCCCAACCTCAATGCAGGAGCAACAAGTATTTCTCTGTCTTGGAGAGATCTAGAAAAAGGCTGAACATACCACGAGGGTGTTGCTTCAGAAGAAAATGCTGGTCAGGGCTTCCAAGCCATCGTAGGAACTTGTGAGCTGAGAAACATGGTCAACTCTGATCTCTCTCTTCTCTACCTACCCAGGCAGCCACAAATCTCAGTGTCAGTCACTGCTTTGGTTTGACATCTAAGGGCTCTGTTACAAGGGTAACTAAGATGAGTACCAGTAGATGCCCAATGACACTTGTAAACATGAAAGTGTATACCAGTATAAAGGATGCTGCAGCCTCAGCCTTGAAAAGTAAGGCTTTTAGGGAATGAAACAAAGGATAGTCAGGTTCTTATGGGGACAGGGAGGGTTCTGGCATGGGGAGCAGCCCTGAGCAGGTCTGGGGGTGCTGCGAAGTAGGGCACCGCAACATAACGGCCCTGTGTCTTAGGTGGTCAGGAAGGGGAAGGCAGGAGATACAGAAGGAAAGGAAACTAACATTTTATTGAGACAGGCATTGTGCTGGTCCTGAGGTTTATGCGAAGATTAATTTCTGGGGGTGAGAAGGTAAAAAATGATGAGGTGGAAACCAGCATCTTCTGTTACTCCAATCTGTGCAGAGTTAAAGAAGACTTGAAAGAAGGGGATGTGAGTGGCAGGAAAATCCCCAGTGACCAGCCCTGAACCTTCTGCCAGCGCAGCTCACCTCCTCCCCAAATGCCTCCCAATAGGATCTCAGCTCTAAACAAGCACAGGGCATGGGGTGGTACAGATGATGATGTAGCTGCTTCTGAGATGCCCCTGGGCGCTGCTGGAGCTGAGCCCTGGGACTGGAATTACTTTTGCCCGCTGCCCTCAAAATTCCCACAGGCCACACCGCTACCACCTCTTGGGTAAAGTAGGAGGGACACATCTCCACCACCATCCAAATTGTTACCTAATGAGGAATTTTGCCAGGAACTACTTACAGCCCAATGGAGCCAGGCTGGTTATTTCCAGGACATGAGCCATTTTCTCTGTGCCCACTAAACAGGGTGCAGGTCCCTGAAGCCCTCAGGGAAGCTGCAAAGGTTACTGGGGTCGGCTCTGGGGAAACAGCTGACCTCTTAGCTCCCACTGCAGGCATAGGAACCTCCAGGACAGCCTGTGGGGGACAGCCTGCAAAGCTGGCTGGCTAATGAGGGTGCAGTGATGGTAGTATCTGCCTTATGCTTTTTTTTTTTTTTTTTCTTTTTGAGACGGAGTCTCGCTCTATCGCCCAGGCTGGAGTACAGTGGTGAGATCTTGGCTCACTGCAAACTCCACCTCCCAGGTTCACGCCATTCTCCTGCCTCAGCCTCCCGAGTAGCTGGGACTACAGGCGCCCGCCACAATGCCCGGCTAATTTTTTTTTTTTTTTTTTGTATTTTTAGTAGAGATGGGTTTTCACCGTGTTAGCCAGGATGGTCTCGATCTCCTGACCTCGTGATCCGCCCACCTCGGCCTCCCAAAGTGCTGGGATTACAGGCATGAGCCACTGCGCCTGGCTGGTTGCCTTATGCTTTAATATTAATCATATGGTATGAACACATGTAAAGCTAGCTGGTTTTACTGTTTAAGGAGAGTAGATTTAATTTCTATGTGATCTGGGTTATCACCATTATTATTTCCTTGGTGTAGAAATTGCTTTTTACTGCTTGTGTTTTTCTAAAATTATATTCTCCCTCTGACCAAGGCAAGTAATAACGGGCAGATGACTCGGGGAGGGGAGGGGAATAGGAAAAAATCATGGGAGATATGCTTCAAAACCAAGAGTTTTTCTGTTTTTAATTTCAGTTGAATTGCAAAGCAAAGACCCATAGAAGTGAACTGTGATACCAGAAATTCTCTGCCCAGCTTGAAGTTGTTGATATATTATAATCCTTATGTGTGACGTTAATGGTTTTAGTATATATTTATTATCTGCCATCTAGCCTGTTTATTTCAAATATAGCTTCTGAATTCATGGATTTTTATGTGATTTTTGTTTTGTTTTATGTATATATTTTTAATTTCATAATCCAAAGTGGAAAGAAACTCAGCACTCATTTTTAGAAGCTCATTCTCTGAAGTTAGAAGTAAAAATGTGTTTACTTTCTTAAATTTATTTGTTTGATAACCTGAAATCTTAAAGCATCCAAGATGGAAAATATCAAATTTCAAAGCTTAATGTTAGCAAGATTCCAAAAGATAAAATCTAGTGACCTGGTTTTCTCTGAAAGTGACACAGTATGTATATAAATAGATTAAAATGGCAAACACATATGTACACTTAGTAAGTGCCAGCCACTATTTTCAGCACTTTACAATTATTAACTAACTTAACCTTCATGATAATTCTAGGAAGTAGGCACTATCACTAGGCCATTTTACGGATGAGAAAATGAAGGCACGGAGAGGTTAAATATAATAACTTGCTAGTGGTCAATCAGTAGGCAGTAGAGGAGCCAGCATAGAAACCCAAGCTGCCCAGCTGCGGAACCACATTCTTGTCCCATATGCTATGCCTCTCAAAAAAGGAGGCCCTCTCCTTGGGACACAAAGGTAATAAAAATGCCTGCCCTGAGCTGTGTCTCTGTCTAGGTACACAGTTCATGAGTGAAGGAGCTCCTGGAGTCATGAATAATGGAAGTCCAGATTGGTCAAGTAATTTGTCCCAGCCCCAGCCTATGCATCTGGTATGTGGCTGGACAGGTTTCTAACTCATTATGTAACATCAAGAACATTTTAAACTGCTTTAAGACATTTGTGAATTAAGATCTTTGGAAAAAAAATAATATTATACATATATATATTTTATATATATATATATGTATTTTTTTTTTTTGACACAGAGTCTCACTCGTCAACCAGGCTGGAGTGCAATGGCATGGTCTCAGCTCACTGCAACCTCCGCCTCCCGGGTTCCAGTGATTCTCATGACTCAGCCTCCCGAGTAGCTGGGATTACAGGCGCCCACCACCACGCCCAACTAATTTTTGTATTTTTAGTAGAGATGGGGTTTCACCATGTTGACCAGGCTGGTCTTGAACTCCTGACCTCAGGTAACCCTCCCACCTTGGCCTCCCAAAGTGCTGTGATTACAGGCGTGAGCCGCCATGCTGAGCCAATATTTTATAATTTTAATTCAATAGAATTTTTAAAGACCAACTATGTGAAAGCAGAGCTTTAAAGCAAACCATCATACGAGTGCATATAAGGTGGTAGCAGTAGTCTTCTGTAGATAATGCAACTCTTACCCCCCGTACTTTTTAAATCTAACAGACAATTGGGATTATGCATACAAAAGTTTACAAGTGTGATTAATATTGCTGATACGCTATGTGCTCCGTAACTGTTGTTGTTTGTTTACCTCTGTGTCTCCCATTAGATATAAGCTCCACGAGAACAGCCACCTTGTTTACCTTGTTCATGGTTACAGAACAGTGCCTGGTGCTCAATAAATGAACAGTGAGTGAATAAGTGAGTGTTGAGTCATCTAAGTGAGCTTAGATGAACTGACAATGAGACTGTGCACAATGAAGAGACAGGAGGACTCTTGAGGAATTCCACCAGCTTGAAGATGGCTGAAGAAAGATGACAGAAAGCAATCAGAGGGATGGAGGGCAAACCAAGAAAGCAGAGTCAAGAGTAGGAAGACTGGGAAGTGGTAGACAACATTAGGAAATACTGCAGAAAAACCTAAAAGGATGAGAATTAGGAAAGACACTATTGAATTTGGTCTTTGGGGCTGAAAAAAAAGGCAGCTGCAGAAAAGAAATTGGAGTGGAACCCCATTTGCACAGAAATTATGGAGTAATTAGGACACCAGGCAGAAAGTTTGGCAATGAATGGAAGGAGAGATGACAGCCTTGGGCATTCGCTCGCGGAACGCAAGGACATTCATTCTTAATTCAGTAGAAAAGTGTCGTGTTGTTACTGTCTCAAGTGGAAGCACCCTCTCACTCCTTCATTGTCCTAAGAGAACAAAAGGGGCCTTGAATTTCATGACTGCCCCAGTGATGCTTCTGAGAGCTTGAGCTCTGGAATCAGACTGCCCACATTCAAACCCCAGTTCTTCCTATTGCTGGCTGTGTGATTTGGGGAAAATTACTTGATTCCCTAAGTTTTCTCATCTGTGAAATGGGGATTCACTCAGTTAGTGAATATTATTCAGCTCCTACCATGTGCAGACACTGTTCTAGTGGGGGATTCAGCATACCAGCAGTAAATGGGTCTCTGTACAATGCCAAAAACATGAAGCCAACTATTCATAGTATTTTTAAGTGATATCCTGGTGCTGCTTCCAGGAAGATGGAGTAGATATACTTTTTCCTATTGCTCCCACTAAGTACAACTAAAACCCTGGACATTATGTATAAACATGCATAAGAGGAGGCTGAAAGGTGGTAAGAAAGCAGACTGGCCAGGGACTTTGCGATCCAAGGAACAACCTGGTGATGAGTTTCCTGTACCCCAGACTTGGACTAAAGGAGCTGGCAACCCAGAAATGCCAAATGGAGCAAATAAAAAATCCCCAACAAAAGCCTGTTTCTCTAGACAAAGGACTAGGACAGGGGCAGCCTAACAAAACAGAAAACTCTTAGTAACAACTTACTCCAGCTAAATAGCACAGAAAAACCTATGGTCCACTCCCACCTATACCACCCAAGGGTGTGGGAGTCCAGGCTATCACAAGGGGCCTCGCCTCCACTGGTGTGGTATCAGCAAAAGCCACAGGGAGCTGATTCTTTCATCCCCATCTGACAAAAGGCTCCCGCCCCCATGGTGTCAGCGGAGACCACACTGGGAGCCTGAACTTCCACCCACTCACAGCGGTAACAAGGCAGTCCCTCCACCTCCCTGCTGGGGTGGTGTCAGAGGAGGCCAAGTGGAGAGTCAGGACTTTCACCATAGCCCAGTGACAATGAGGCCACCTCCCTATGGTGTCAGTGGAGGCCATAAAGAACAGTAACAAGGCCTAGTGGGAATCCAGAACTGCCACCCTGCCCAGCAGTAACCAGGAGCCCCTCCCCTCCATGTGGACAGAGGCCAAGTGCTGAAGCTGGACTTTGCTCCCCCTAGCCCTGCTAGGTGGCTATTAGAACAGCCAGCTAAAACTGGTTTCACCAAGACAGATTTAGGAACCGTGCCCCGGGCAGGAAAATGAAGGCACGGAGAGGTTAAATATAATAACTTGCTAGTGGTCAATCAGTAGGCAGTAGAGGAGCCAGCATAGAAACCCAAGCTGCCCAGCTGCAGAACCACATTCTTGTCCCATATGCTATGCCTCTCAAAAAAGGAGGCCCTCTCCTTGGGACACAAAGGTAATAAAAATGCCTGCCCTGAGCTGTGTCTCTAAGTACACAGTTCATGAGTGAAGGAGCTCCTGGAGTCATGAATAATGGAAGTCTAGATTGGTCAAGTAATTTGTCCCAGCCCCAGCCCATGCATCTGGTATGTGGTTGGACAGGTTTCTAACTCATTATGTAACATCAAGAACATTTTAAACTGCTTTGAGACATTTGTGAATTAAGATCTCAATAAATAGTCCTCCCTGGCACCAGCTCCATCCACATTAAATGAGACTTGAAAATTTCTTTGAATGGATATTAGTTTAGAAGGAGCTAAGTTATTAGTTGGCCTCACATTCCTCAGCTGGGCCCTGGGCCCAGCATGCCACTTCTCCTGGTTATTATGGTTCACATCTGAGGTAACCCATTGGGAAACTGGATGGGACAACAAACTAAAAATGTTTTAGTTTGGACCTGTCCAAAACCAAGAGAATAAAAACAAAATGGATAGTCAAGATGATTCAGAGCTATGGAATGTGTCATTTTTGCTTAGAAGCGTGCTAACTTGCAGTGTGGTTTATCAAAGCCTTGAATTTATCGTCTTCCTTGTTTCTGCTGCCTTTTCACTGTTAGAAGAGGGAGAAGGAGGAAAACAAAAAAGGAAACCAAAAAGATAAAACGCCTTATTTTTCTCATTCTCATTAAACACAGTGAAAGAGAACTGAAGGGATTGACTGAAATTTGATTTTCCTAGACTCTACCCCACTTTAGACAATGATTTAAAAAACCTAAATTTATGAAAATGATCAAGTGAAGAGTGACTACCCACTTCAGAGTTTTTATTTTTAATAAAAGGGTTTTAGGAGAACACTTTTTTTAAAAGTGATTTCCTTTATTTAAAATACCCTTCATGCTGGGCACAGTGGCTCACACCCATAATCCCAGCACTTTGAGAGGCCAAGGCAGGGAGATTACCTGAGCCCAGCCCAGGCAACATAGTGAGACCCTGTCTCTCAAAAAAAAAAAAAAAAGAAAGAAAGAAAGAAAGAAAGAAAGAAAGAAGGAAAGAAAGAAAGCAAGCAAGCAAGCAAGCAAGCAAGCAAGCAAGCAAGCCAGGCATGATGGCACATGCCTATAGACCCAGCTACTTGGGAGGCTGAGGTGGGAGGATCATTTGAGCTCAGGAGTTCAAGGTTATAGTGAGCCATGATCACTCCACTACACTACAGCCTGGGTAACAGAGTGAGACCCCATTTCTCAAAATAAAATAAATACCCTTCAGGCTCAGATATATATAGAAATTGAGTACAGATATATGCTCAGAATGGCTTTTCAAATCTGATGGTATTGGCTTAAGTGGACAACCATCTGTGGATGCATACTTCACACCTTGCTTCAAATTCATTCCATGTGGATCTAAATGCAAGAAATGAAAACATGAAAGTACTAAAAGAAATCGTGGGAGAAAAGGTTTTATAAACTTCAAGGGGACAAATATAAAGAACTAAATCAAAGGATAAACAAATGGCTTTTAAATATATAAAAGGTGCTCAAATTCACCCATAATAAAGGCAAATGAAACTATACCTAGAAGTGACAGAAGTATATAAATCCCATGTTCCATCCCACCCTAAAAATCCTTATCAATACTAGCAAAGGTTATGCTGGCTTTTCAGAGAATATTCCATGGGATGGTGGCTTAAGCAACTTTATTTGGTTATTAAAGGAAAGGTAGACCTCATAAGGCTGGGAGGCCTTAAGTACATTTGGATTATAACTGCAAAATAAGAGAAAAGAACATACTCCCGCTAAATAAAACATCTTCTACAGAAAAATTAAGAATATTTTTCTAATCTCTTCTTTTCTACATTATATTATTAAATTAAAATGTAGACTAAAAAACAATATGTAGAATGTACTTATATGTATGCCAAGGGGGAAAAAAAATAGAGGAGGACATAGACCAAAACATTAATAGTGGTTGTCAGTAGAAATATGTGGAAATTTTTCCCCACCAGCAAGCCAGCAGTTCTGCAGCAGACACCAGCCAGGGGACCTCCCATTTAATTCCGGCACTATTTACCTAGAGATAGCGTCAGATCCAAGTTGAAGGCTCAGGCCCCAAGACTGCCCCCTATTTCCCATACCAATTGCATGCCCAAGGTTGTTTTACCTGTGCTTCTGACCAAACATCTATAAATTGGGGTGTCCATGACTCCTTCCTTGGGTTCAATTAATTTGCTAGTACCTAGGCTCACAGAACTCAGGGAAACACTTATGTTTACTGGCTAATTATAAAGGATACAGATGAAGAGCTGCATGGTGACATATGGGGGAAGGGGCATGAAGCTTTCATGCCCTCCCTGGGAGCTCCACCCTCCAGGAACCTCCACATGTTCAGCTATCTGGACGTTCCAAACCCTGTTCTCTTGGCTTTTTATGGAGACTTCATTGGATAGGCATAATTGACAACTGTGCAAAAATATGAATGAACAAAAAGGGTATGATCTAAGCTCGTAGACTGAGGAAACCCAGCAAGGCCCGTCCGTTTAGATTCTTCTTGGCTTCTCTGAGGAGCATTCCTTCCCCCAGCATATGAGGCAGCACCCCTTCTGAAATGGGAGTCTTATCACCCACAATCAGAAAGGTGAGGGAAGATTAGAGTCTTGCCTTGAGAAAAAAAAAGGAGGAGGTGAAGGGAGAGCAGAAGGTCAGAGAGATTGTTTTCCGAGGCCTGCTTCTGAGGCCTAAAGCACTCCAACGTTATAACAAAAGACTGTAAAAAGGGCTATGGGAGTTATGAGCCAGAAATCATGCACACGTGCGCACACACACACACACACACACACGAATAAACGATAATATCACAGTGGCTATCTCTTACCTGGTGAAATTATGGGTGACTTTTAAGATATTTTCCTTTTACACTTTTGTGTGTATTTTTTTCCCCATGATTTTTGCAAGAACACATGGGAGTTAGTTGTGTAAGAAGAAAATAAACATATTCATTTTTCAAATGACCTCTTAAGAAAGAGTGTATTACAAATTCCCTCAAAGCAAGATTCAAACAGATCTATTTCTAACATCTTAAATGGAACAACTTACAAGAAAGGGGTGCTGGCAGCGTCTTTATGTTGATTAACTTGAGAAATTTCTTAATCAATTTAGAAAACTGATATCATATAAAACTGCAACAAGAGGCCGGGTGCGGGGACTCATGCCTGTAATCCCAGCACTTTGGGAGGCTGAGGTGGGCAGATCACGAGGTCAGGAGATCGAGACCATCCTGGCTAACACGGTGAAACCGTGTCTCCAGTAAAGATACAAAAAAAAAAAAAAAAAAAAAATTAGCCAGGCGTGGTGGCGGGCACGTGTAGTCCCAGCTACTCGGGAGGCTGAGGCAGGAGAATGGCGTGAACCCTGGAGGCGGAGCTTGCAGTGAGCGGAGATCACGCCACTGCACTCCAGCCTGGGTGACAGAGCAGGACTCCGTCTCAAAAAAAAAAAAAAAAAAAGACTGCCGCAAGAAACAAATATAGGACATAGCGAAATAGCTTCTCAAATCAATGTTGTATTCCTAAAGAATCCTTGTGACACCCATAAAAGAGATCCTGTGGTTTTAAAAAAAAAAAACTCTTGAACTTGCTCTCTGAGAAATTCATTATGTAGGCCTGTGTTTAAACACACAGGATATTATTATATAACTAAGCAGCTGGGAAGATTAATCGTGATTAAAAATAAAAGGGAAAACAGAGTACACCAAGGCAGGACTGTTTTTTTGTTTTGTTTTGTTTTGAGACAGAGTCTCACTGTGTCACCCAGGCTGGAGGGCAGTGGAGCGATCTCGGCTCATTGCAACCTCTGCCTCCTGGGTTCAAGCAATTCTCCTGCCTCAGCCGCCTAAGTAGCTGGGACTACAGGCACCTGCCACCACGCCCGGTTAATTTTTGTATTTTTAGTAGACAGGGTTTCATCGTGTTGGCCAGGCTGGTCTTGAACTCCTGACCTTGTGATCCACCCACCTCGGGCTCCCAAAGTGTTGGGATTACAGGCGTGAGCCACTAGAGGAAAACAGTATTTGTGGAGGGGAATAAAATGTCAACCCACAGACTTATCAAATAACAATAAAAACATTCTATCTCATATCTGATTCAAAAGGCACTGCTTATCTAAAGATATGATTAAATTAGAAACATTGTAGATAATCTCCATTAGGATATACACAAAATACATGTGTTATGGACCACCTGTGGAGAAGTGCTTGTTTTCAAATCTCATGTCACTCTTAAAATCCAAACACCTTAATGTGGCCTATGACTTCCTTATCCTTCCAGCCTCACTTCTTCCTCACTCTGCTTTCCAGCTGTACTTAACCTGGTTTCTTGAACGTCCCATGTGTTGCCCAGACACCACAGCTTTGACACATACTCTTTCAGTTCCATCTTTCTCATATCCAGTTTGTACTTCACCCATCAGACAGAATCCCCATTTACATTTCCTGAGAGTCCCCAGACCACATTATACTACAGCATGTTCATTCGAACCACAAAGATTTTTGGGGCAGCAACAGGATCTACTTTAGGTTCTGGGTATACAAAGACAAAAACATTGTCTTACGCTCAAGTAATATGGCTAAGTGAGGGAGAAATGTCTAACTAGTTAAAAGACAACAGGCATTTTGGGAGAAAGCATGGCTGTGCTTTGTGAAGTCAGCCTCAAATTGCAGATCCCTTGTTATTTATCTACCATTCACCGATTCTCCTGAACCAATTGGTCAGAAGCACAAGTATTTAGAGTAAGCAAGTAACATGAATGTTTGAGTCAGGCTGAGTTTGAGATAATAGCTCATGCCTGGACCTGTGGCCAATTGGAGAGGACACGTCCTGTCTAAAACATTCAATTTCTCATTCTTTTTCAAATGCCACTTTTGCAAAACAAAATATGCCTGTAGGCCTAATTTGGTTCAGGCTTCCAGTCTGTGTCTTTTGTACAATATTAACGTGTGTTTTTTACTAGATGTAGGTCACTATTCTAAGCACTTTACATGGAGAAATTCATTTATTCCTCACAACCACCACTGAGGTTGATATGATTTTGCCTATTTTACAAATGGAGCAACAGAGGTTTGGGGTAACTTGCTGAGGTTACACAACTCTTAGGGTGGCAGAGCTGGGACTGAACCCACACAGGCTCCTCTGGAGTTCAAACACACTTTTTTTTTTTTTTTGAGTCAGGGTGTCTGTCGCCCAGGCTGCAGTGCAGTGGCGCGATCTTGCTTGGCTCACTGCAACCTCCGCCTTCTGTGCTCAAACAATCCTCCCACCTCAGGCACCGGAGTAGCTGGGACTACAGACATTCGCCACTATGCCCAGCTAATTTTTATATTTTTTGTAGAGATGGGGTCTTGCCATGTCGCCCAGGCTGGTCTTGAACTCCTGGGCTCAAGGGATCCACCTGCCTCGGCCTCCTAAAGTGCTAGGATTACAGGCATGAACCACAACGCCCAGCCCACACTCTTAAAAGTACTTCACATCACTGTACAATACTCTACTGTCCTGTAGCTAATAACTCTTTGTATCTTTCAGCATATACTACAGAATGAGTTACATATTAAATAATTTATTGTGCCAAATATTCCTTTCTGCTGTTGAACAAACTCTTAACTACTATATACTGATAGGATAGAAAATGAATGTCTACCTATCTATTTATTGTTCCATAAATTTAATCACCTTCGCATTCTACAAGCATCTTTCTCATTTGGAGAGTCCTAACTTTTAAGAAATAACTTTGTAGTTACCCAAAAAATATACATTCATTATAGAAAAAAGTAGGTAAAATGAAGTGTCAAAATTATTTTAATGCATTCCCTCAACTCTTCTCCCCTCCTTCTGACCCATTTCCAACACCTTCCCAATTCTGGACCTGTGTTCCTTGCAGGAACAAACAGTAGGATGTTTTGTTTTATTTTCAGTAAAGAACCACATAATGTTTACAACTGTAAGGATCTTTCTAGACAAGGCAATCGATTAAGCCAATATCTTCAGAAAAGTCCAATTTATATGAGCTAAAACAAATCCAAGGGCACCTAGGGATTTGCTGAAATGGAAAAAATACAAACTCGCAAGTCTCTGATCTTAATTCAGTATTTCAGTAGATCAGGGGATGTGGTCACTTTATTCACAAACTTTCCTAAGAACTCTGAACATTCTGTTCTTTTTACGTAAGTTAAAGGCAAAAAAATCAAGAGTCTTGACATAGACCATCCATTCCGTTTCCTGGCCTTTGTACACACTGCTTCTTCAGCCAGGACCTCCCCACAAAAACGTCAACACCCCCTCCCCAAGCCCTGGGTCCTACCCAATCTTCCTGACACTATTCACATGCCATCTCCTCTGGGAAACCTTCTTTGACTGCCAAGCCGGTGAAGCATCCCCCCACACTCCCCCACCATATACACCCAGTGACCAGCACCTAACACCTATTTCGATTGTCTATTTCTCTCTCACCTAATTTGTAGTTGGAACTTATGTAGTAATTACCTTTTTTAACCTAATTTGTATCTGAAATTTAAGCAGTAATACTTATTTCTAAAAAATGTGCCTTTGAGCTTTTAAACTTGGCAGTTTACTTGACAATCTCAAGAATGGTAAAAAAATAATACTGGGCTTTGGGCTTTGGCATTGAACTAATGTGGATCTGGCATCCAGCTCTAGTACTAATGCCTCCATGACCTTGAACTTAACATCTCTGAGACTGTTTTATCATTTGGAAAATAAAGGCCTACTTCACTATGAGAGTTAAAGCATAAAAGTGTGAAGTACACCACCTGTTCGAGTTTGTGTTCAATAAGTGTTAGCTACAGTTACATTTCTCAAGAATTCAATTTCATCAAAACGAGAGCTTCAACCACAAGGAGAGAAAGAATATTGCCAATTGAGAACTACCCAAAACTTATTTCATAATGATATGCAACTTTACCTACATTGAGAATAATCTGTAATTTATACTTAATATGTTATCTGCTATCCACTTATTCAACAACAAAGCACATCTAAAATGGTTTGAAAATGTATCTGACTCCTTTAAAATATTCTAATAAAAACCCAGAGATTTGAAAAAATCAAAAAGAATGCCAGCATCATCTAAGGGAGTATCTTTTACACCAGGAAATTAATAGTACAGTAAATTTCACAGATAAAGACTCCACTTGAATCTCTAGATTGGTAACTGTAGTTCATCCAAATCTGTAAGCATCAAATTTAAAATGGTTTAGAAAGTATTTTGAAATTATTTACTTAATAAATTGGCTTCTGAGCCAGCAAAGAATCCACTAATCCAGTCGCGTAATTAAACCCTCCTTTTAAGACCCTTAGAAAGGAACCAAGACGCCTAGATGATTGCTGCCAAATTTAACCTGGGAAGACCTGCAGACAATGCTCCCTAACAAAGACTCTCTGATGAACTTTTCAACCCTGGATCACTCAGAATCCAAAGAGGAAACATGTCCCATTTCCTTGTATTTTTTTTTTTTTTTTTGAGATGGAATCTCGCTCTGTTGCCCAGGCTTGAGTGCAGTGGCACAATCTCAGCTCACTGCAACCTCTGCCTCCCAGGTTCACGTGATTCTCCTGCCTCAGCCTCCCGAGTAGCTGGGATTACAGGCACCCACCACAACACCTGGCTGATTTTTGTATTTTAAGTAGAGATGGGGTTTCACCATGTTGGCCAGGCTGGTCTTGAACTCGTGACCTCAGGTGATCCACCCGCCTCAGCCTCCCAAAGTGTTGGGAATGACAGGCATGAGCCACCACGCCCGGCACCATTTCCTTGTATTTTCATTTGAAGATAAGCTGAATGGCTCTCGAAAGCCACAGAATTAAAGAAGGGGATCTACTTTCAACATCAGTACCAACTAAGAGTCTACTAGCATATACAACCACATTGCACATTCATTCAACTATATATTTATTAATCTCTACTTGCTCTCAATCAGAAGCCATTCTAGGTGTGTGGTGGGGGTGATGTCAAGATGAATGAACAATGCATTCTTGTGCTCCAAAAGCTCTCAGTTTGAATTTGCAAAAATGTAACATTTTAAGCCACTCACAATTTAAGTAGGCACTAATTCATAGCTGATACCAAAGACTTAAATGAGAGAGCCGAATGGGGCAGGAGACAAGACTACTGAAAATACAGGAAAAAGGAAACTGGCATAATCCTGGTCCTGAGAGTGAGATTCATTTAGAGTCAGATCGACCAATTACCAGCAATGTAAAAAATTTGGGTTTTTCCAATTGGGATGCATTTTCTAAAAGTTTTATATTATTATTAATTATTATTCGTTTGTCTTTGAGACAGGGTCTTGCTCTGTTACCCAGGATGGAGTACACTCATGCCTCACTGCAGCCTCACCCTCCTGGGCTCAAGTAATCCTCCCACCTCAGCCTTCCTAGTAGCTGGGCGTGCACCACCACACCTGGCTAGTTTATGTATTTTTGGACGAGATGGGGTTTTGGATGTTGCCCAGGCTGGTCTCAAACAACTTAAAAGTTTAATGAACAAAAATGTGCCTCATTTCACAGGTTTTTAGGAAAACCAAATGAGAACACTGATGCAAGTATACAGCACAGTGCTCATCACTGGGAAGCACAATGTATAGCGCAGAATGTACAGTATGAAGTGTAGCAACCCTTTAATGGATGTTCAATACAATACCGTTCATATCACTTATACAAACTTTGTCAGTACAATTTTGTTCACGATCATGATAATGCTGAATGACAGAGTGAAGAAGTGGGATTAACAAAAAAGTAAAAGCTTCCAGACCAGCCAGAGCTGAAGTCAAATTAAGGCTCTGCTCTTGCCAGCCACTCCAACCTTAAAGAAGTTACGTTATTATCATGGATAAATTTTTACACAAGATTGTAAAAATTAAACGTTAAGGATATAAAGCCCACAACACGTGACTGATATTCCTCAAATATTAATTTCACTATTTGTGACCCCTAAATAAATGCATCTTCCGGGTGTTCTGAACACCTAGGTTATAGCTGCTCAGCATGTAAGCCCCTATGATAACTTGAGCCCTTTCCCCTTTCCTTCCCCAGTAGTGAAGGGAGGATGACATTCCTTCTCCCTGCCCACTGGCTCAAGTGTGGCTTATGGCCTATGCACAGCTACACCGATATTCCCTGTTGGAGCTCCAGCTTCCAGGGACAGCACAGCAGACACTGTCTGTGTCTGCCAATGGCAGTGCCTCTGCCAGAATCTCAGCAGTCTTGGCACCCTAGTCCCACGGCAACTTCTCATCAATTTTGTGAGCTACTTGACATCCCATTCAATAAATTCATTTTCTCCTTAACAGTCATTTCCTGTTGTTCCTAAATAAGAATCCTAACTTTTATAAAACTAATAGACTAGAATTAACATCAGTGCCATGAAATTATTTTAATATGTTTTTCTCCATGACTGAATATACAAATATAATGGAAGTAATGTATTCTTCTGCTGTAAAGATGGGTGGA
The DNA here is from genome assembly GCF_029281585.2 of Gorilla gorilla gorilla. Taxonomy (NCBI): domain Eukaryota; kingdom Metazoa; phylum Chordata; class Mammalia; order Primates; family Hominidae; genus Gorilla; species Gorilla gorilla. Next base: position 100,904,550 of record NC_073231.2, on the reverse strand, counting down.
ATATATCAAAATCCACTCGCTGAATTTTCTTTAGAAAGTCCTCTAGAGAAACCTGGAAGAAAGAGAATAGTGATCACCAGATCATAAAATGATCAAGACTTAAAAAAAAAAAAAAACTAACTAAAGAATAATTACAAGTATTTAGGCTATTTTAGTTTCCCTGAGATGGTTTTCTATTTAAGTGAGAATTTTAAAAGAGAGAAAGAAAAAGACATCTAAGAAGTTTCTATTAGACCAGTAAAAGGGTATCACAGAGCTAGTACCAGAAAAGCCAAGCCTCTTCTGCTCATAATATAAAAAGCTTTGGTTAAGACAAAAGGATTAGCAAAATCATGTTTGCCTGGCCTTATTACTAGATTTAGTGGAATGCAAAAAGGCCGTTTCAATCAGGGAAAATGAAACATCCCCACCCCGACCCCCCAAATGTAGTGTACCATGAGGGGGAGCTCAAATTGTCTCTCAAGAAATTATTTTGTGAAGAAGTTGAACAGGTCTCCACGTTGTTGCTAGAGCACATGATTTTCAACCAGGCAAAATTATCACCCCATCCTTTCCCCACCACAAAAAACTTGACAAAGTTTTTACAAGGATAGCAGCAGGATAGAAAACACCAACGATGTGCAGTATCTTTCTTTTTTGGTTTTCAATTGTCTTGATTAATTTATAAATTTTTATTTTATTTTAATAACATTTTTGTTAAACAGGCAGGTCACTTAGTTTTGTGCTCCACCTTTCTAAGCGGCACGAGACCTCCTCGTCCACATAAGCAGCGCCCCCTAGAGTTCTGCGGCACAGAACCTGGGGGATCAATGCAGGGATTATGACTATAGATTCTTTAGAATATGCAGATGAGAACAAAAACAAAAAATATTTTCTTCCAGACTTTTTTTCCTATACTTTTATAAATATATGAGTGAAATACAAACAAATTCATTATCTACTTTTTTTTTTTTTTGAGACAGAGTCTCGCTGTGTTACCCAGGCTGGAGTGCAGTGGCATGATCTCGGCTCACTGCAACCTCCGCCTCCTGGGTTCAAACGATTCTTCTGCCTCAGCCTCCAGAGTAGCTGGGACTACAGGTGCATGACACCATGCCCAGCTAATTTTTTGTGTTTTTAGTAGAGACAGGGTTTCACCACATTGGCCAGGCTAGTCTTGAACTCCTGACCTCGTGATCCATCCTCCTCGGCCTCCCAAAATGCTGGGATTACAGGCGTGAGCCACCGCGCCCGGCCATTATCTACTTTTTAAAACCCTAAACTTACATATACAGACAACAGGAGACATATGCATCAATGTCCCAGCTGCCTTGTTTTATATTAGCAAGAAACTTAGAAACAATCCAGAGACCACACGTGGTGGCTCACGCCTGTAATCCCAGCACTTTGGGAGACCGAGGCAGGTGGATTGTTTGAGCTCAAGAGTTCAAGACTAGCCTGGGCATCACAGCAAAACCCCATCTCTCAAAAAATACAAAAACAATTAGCTGACTGTGGTGGTGTACACCTGCAGTCCCAGCTACTTGGGAGGCTGAGGTGGGAGGATGTCTTGAGCCTGGGAGGTCAAGGCTGCAGTGAGCCTGCACTCTAGCCTGGGTGACAGAGACCCCATCTCAAAAAAAAAAAAAAAAAAAAAAAATCCAGAAATTCTTTGATCAAAAAAAAGAGGAATTGTTTGTACAATGAAATATTAATATTATACTACAGTGAAGTGAATGTACTATAGGTAGATGCAGTAATATGTACAAATCTCAGAAACATTAAGAGTGTGTACATGTCCTAGAAGACATCAATAGAAAATGATCCGTTTTTATAAAGCTCAAAAACAAAACTAAGCAATATGTTGTTCAGGAATATATAAAATGATGAAAGACTTCTTGGAATAAAAGCAAGGAAATAATACGCACAAAATTGAGGAGAGCTACCTAAAAATGAAGGCAGTGGCAGGGAAATGAGATGGGAAAAACTTGAGTCCAGTTTAATGGTGACAGACTAGTTCCTGGCTCGAGTGGTAAGTTCATCAGTGTTTATTATGCTATACATTGCAATATATATACCTAGACAGATATATTCATTTAATATATAGCAAATATTAACAAGTTTAAAAGAGAATAAAAAACTTTGAAAATATTTCAGTGTACTTTCTTTCACATGTTCTCTTGGTTTTGAAAATATTTTAGTGTACTTCCTTTCAGATGCTCCCTTTCTTTGCAAAGAAAGCTCATGCTATTTCATGTTCTGTAACTTGCTTTTTTATCCCTTAATATACTGTGATCAACTTGCTATCTGTAAGAATTATGCTAATTTTAATAGCTTTATGACATTTAATTATAAGGAATAGTTAACAAAATTAAGGTATAGACACATAATAGATATTATATAGCTATTAAGTGTTACATTTATACTTTTTTTAATGATTCAAAAAAATGCTCAATAAACAGTACACTAACATGAAGTGTAATTTCAACTAAACATAAAAATTCATTTCCAAAAACCCCAGAATGACTAGCAGTTATCTTTTGGTGTTAGAATTATAGGTGATTTTGTTTTTTTAATGGAATGCTTCATGAATTTGTGTGTCATCCTTGTGCAGGTACCATGCTAATCTTCTCTGTATCATTCCAAATTTAGTATATGTGCTGCCGAAGCAAGCATGGGTGATCGCTATTTTCTCCTAATACTGTTTATATTGTCCAAATCTTTACTATGAAAATGTATTGCTTTTAGGATTAGGAGAAAATTCCATTAAAATACCAAGGAAATGTGACCTCAAAATTAGAGCTCAAGTGGGTATTTTTACATCAGGCTTTGGTTCAAAGGAAAGTCTGGCTGATGGTAAATAAACTGAGTAACAAATTGATTGTGAAACTCTCAAAGACATTATAAATTTCTGAATATGAATTCTTGAAACCTCATCTATGAAGAATATACCATACCTAGATTAGTCATATTCAAAGAGTTTTTAAACTGCAAATCCTTTCCTTGAACAAAATAATTAACAGATGCCCCATATATAAAACAACTAAGAGGCCCTGTCCAAGCTGGAATGAGGGTGTATGACAGAAGCAGCACCTCAGGAATTGCCATGTTGCCACTCTAGTCTCTCTTGGCACAGGACAGAAACTGAGAGCCGGGGCTGGGCACAGTGGCTCATGCCTGTAATCCCAGCACTGTGGGAGGCCAAGGCGGGTGGATCACCTGAAGTCAGGCATTTGAGGCCAGCCTGGCCAACATGGGGAAACCCCTCCTCTACTAAAAATATAAAAATCAGCGGGGCACGGTGGCGCATGCCTGTAATCCCAGCTACTCGGGAAGCTGAGGCAGGAGAATCGCTTGAACCCTGGAGGCAGAGGCTGCAGTGAGCCGAGATCATGCCATTGCACTCCAGCCTGAGCAACAGAGCAAGACTCCGTCTCAAAAAAAAAAAAAAAGCAGAAGCTGAGAACTGGGCCCCACCCCCCGAGTTTCTGATTCGGCAGGTCTGTGAGGGAGCCCAAGATCTGCATTTCTAACAAGTTCCCCAGTGAGGTAGATATTGCTGGTCCAGGAACATTTTGGGAACCACTGGTCTATGACAGTAGTTTTTAGGCCTAGCCACACCTCACAATTAAAACCAAAGGCGGCTGGGCACGGTGTTTTATGCCTGTAATCCCAATACTTTGAGAGGCCAAGGCTGGAGGATTGCTTGGGTTCAGAAGTTCAAGACCAGCCTGGACAACATACTGAGATTCCATCTCTTCCAAAAATAATTTTTAAAATTAGCTGGGTGTGGTGGTACATGCCTGTGCTCCTAACTATTTGGGAGGCTGAGGTGGGAGGATCACTTGAGCCTGGGAGGTTGAGACTGCTGTGAGCCATGACTCCACCACTGCACTCCAACCTGGGAACCTGGGCAACAGAGTGAGATTTTGTCTCAAAAAAAAAAAAAAAAAAAAGCCGGGCACGGTGGCTCACACCTGTAATTCCAGCACTTTGGGAGGCCAAGGCAGGCAGATCACTTGAGGCCAGGAGTTCAAGACCAGCCTGGCCAACATGGCAAAACCTGTCTCTACTAAAAATACAAAAAAATTAGCCAGGCATGGTGGTGCACGTCTATAATCCCAGCCACTCAGGAGACTGAGGCCTGAGAATCACTTGAACCTGGGAGGCGGAGGCTGCAGTGAGCCAAGATCACACCACTGCACTCTAGGCTGGGCAATGGAGTGAGAATCTGCCTCCAAAAAAAAAAAAAAAAAGAAAGAAAGAAAGAAAAGTAAAACGCGAAGCTTTTAAAAAGTATCAATGCCTGGGTCCACCAATATAATTGGTCTGGAACGGGGAGGCCAAGCATTGTTTAGGTCTTTTTAAAGCTCTCCAAGTGATTCTAATGGGCAGCCAGGGTTGAGAACCACCTTTTTCCACAGAAGTTAATAAAACAAAGTCCTTAACCTTTACGAAGCTTACTTAGTATGTTAAACAGCTGATGGTATATCCATCAGATAACCACTAAACAGGGTGATACAGAATAACATGTTGACATACACAAAATACATGTATGATTATATGTATATGAAAGGTTCAGAAAGATGAACAGACATTATCTCTAGATAGGGTAGAATTGTGAGAACTCTGATTTCTTCTCTTGTATTCTCTTACACTATGAAAATTTAAAATATTAATGTACTACTTTTATAATTAGCAAAAGCTCAATTAAGAAGCAAAATGACTTCACACGCACACACCTGAACACTAAGACAGAGGGTGTGAAGGGATTGAAATGAATTTCTAAGTATATTTCAGGGGAAAAGGTAGAAGATATGTTTGGTATTACAGAAAATGTGTAAGTTTACAATTTTCAAAGATTACAAACCTTTGAACCTTCGTTTCTATCTATAAAATGAAGTAACCACATTTTTGCTAGGAAGACTAGGAATAATGATGGAATGACCTAACCCAAGGCCTGTCTCATTAAAGGTTCTAAGTAACTGGTAGCAATTATCACTTCTCTATGTAGTTTTAGAACAACAGTTCCCAAACCTGTCTACGCATCAGAATCACCTGGGGAACTTCTTAAAATCACAGATTCTCCTAGGAACTGGCCTCCTCCTCAATCCCAAAAGTCTTACTAAAAAAGAAGACTCCAGGAATCTATATTTTTAAAAAGTTTTCCAGGTTACCCCACTGCAACCAGCTCAGCAGTGGGCTATGAACCACTGTTCTGGAACTGGTGCTACAATATGGTCAGGTCACAATGGAGAAAAAAATGAACAGAATAGTAATACTTATATAGCTATAAGCAGCCTAACAATCCCACAAAGTAGTTTCTCCTATTATTCCCATTTCACCTAAGAGTAAACTGAGGAATGTGGTTATTAAGGAATTTAAGGTCCCATTGCTAGTAAGGGGCAAAACAGATTCAAGCCAATGCAATCTGGCTGCAAAGTCCGTGCTAAAAACTCAGCTCACCTGCCTCTGAGAAATACAGAAATGACCCTCAGCAAAAGCATCAGTAACTAATGAAAGCCGCCATGAGGGAGGGAAACAAAAACAAAGGCTCCGAACTAAAGAAGTCCATTGGGAACTTTATAAAATATAAAAACAGATCATACACATCTGCTTCACTAATTATACAGCCTTCTCTGTTAATCTACTTACCGTCTGAAGAAAAGCAGGAAATGCTTTCACAGGAACACTTTTGTGAAACGACCTAGCCTAAAAAGGAAGAGGAAAGGAAGCTCGTTCAAAATTAAGCAAATAAACACTCTCCCTCTGAAAGCAACACCAGCAGTTTAACAATACTGATAGGGCCTCTCTCAAATCCAAGAAAACAGCTCATCTCCTGCAGATTAAGATTAGTTTCCTAGGCCTAAAGGACTCAGGAAAAAGTAACTACTGTAGTAAAAATTCCATCCTTTCTTACAGATTGGCTTTAGCATTTTCCAGCTACCTTACAATATCTCATAATCACTTTGACTCCCCAGCTCTGTGGTAAGGGGAAAATGAAGAAATACTTGCATTACCAAGTCCTGTGCACCCCTGTGACTTTATCTCCTGTTTAAATGAGTAAGATCCTCCTAGGTGATCTTGCCTGTGTTCCCTGACCTTTAATTCGTTCCACGCAGCCGGACAAATTAATGTCCTCACATCATCATTTCATTTTTACCTTCTTTAATTCCCTGATAGGTCAAGTTTCAACAATTCATCCTGGAATTCAAAGGCCTCCACATCTTGACTCTAACCTCGTCCATTCAACCTAACTCCCTACCACTCTGAGCTACGAACACCTGGTCACTCAGGCTGATGCCCATCATCCTGTGTTCGCCAAGCCCACTCTTGTCTCCATATCTTCATTTATATTGTCCCTAACACCAGGAAGAGCCCTCTACTTCCTGACTTACTTCTTAACCCATTATACTCCAGTTTGACCCCCAACCATCTACTGAAATTACTCTATGATCATCCATGATTTACTAATCACCACATCTATCTTTTCTCTTCAATCTCTCTGTAGCATGTAAAACTCTGATACTCCTCTTTCTTAAATCTTCTCCTCCCTTGATTTTCAAGACACTGGCTCTCAGTTCTATTCCTCTGAACATTCTTTCCTTCTCTTTCCTCCTAATAAATGGCCCTTTCTCCTTTTACCTTGTAAACAGAAGTGGGCCTCGGGGTTCTGCCCCTGGTCCTCTGTACATTCTCCTTCAGCAACACCATCCAAACTTGGAGCCTTAATTATAAGCCTTTTATGTGGATGACTCCCAGATATATCATCTTTAGTCCTGACTTTCTTTAAAAGTCACAATCCTGCATTTTTTTAATAGTCCATCTCCTTCTAATCCCCTCAAATTCAATTATGTCAAGCAGCTAGTCCAAAGTCTAATGATCCACACCAAACATACCTTTAGTTTCTGTTGTCACTGTAGCTTTTGAATGGCACCATCAAAGTGCCATACTTGAATTCTTCATGCAACCTTCAACTTTCCCTCTATCTGATCTTGCCACAATCCAATTAGTTATCAAGCCTTGTTATGTGTGGGATTCTACTTGTTATGTGTGGGCACGTATGTATACATATATATATAAATGTATATACACATAAACATCTACTGTCTCTAAATCAGACACTCTTTCTTCCTCTCCTAAGCCTCCTAACTGATCACCCAACCTCTAAACTCTCTTGTGTCAAACACTGCTAGCAGGGTTTCCTATTCTGCAACACTCACATCACTGCTTTATTTGATGATGATGATGAAAACTAACATATTTCATGTACAATATGCTGCACTTCGTTATAAACTCTTCATATATGTTAACTCATTTATCCAAATAACCCTTTAAGCTGGGTGCTAAAATGATCCACTACTACAGATGAGGAAACTGAAGCACAGAGAGGTTAAGATTACATGATTAGTAAATGGCAGAATTAGGATTTAAAGTCAGGCTTCTGGTTCCAGAGTTTGCACTCTCATCCACAATACTCTAATGCCTCTCAAAAGCCTCTACAACTCCATAATCTCTTCAATCCACCATTCCAAACCTATCTCCCAGGACCACATTTCGCATAACCCATACACCAGTGGTGTTCAAATCTGGCTGTTTAAAATCATTTGGAAATTTTAATTCCTGGCCCCATCCCAGATTTACTACCCCAGTCTCCAGGGAGTGAGGCCTGGGAATCGGTATTTCTTAGGTGCCTTACATGTCCATTGACTGGGACTGCTCAGGTTCCACACAAAGCTTTCCTGCCTCTCATGATTCTGTAGTGTGCTCAGATCTTACCCAAAACTCTGCTAGTTAGTCCTAAGTAATTTCTCATCTAAAGTTCCACGTATTTTATCTATACCTCTGTCAGGGCCGAGAACTGTTAGATATTCATGAAATTAAAAAGAAGCTGGAGATAGTCTTTGCCCTCAAAGAGCTTACAATCTGATTACTTATGTATTTAATATTTCACAAATATTTACTGAGTGCCCATAATGTACCAGGTACTTTAGATGCTGAAGAATATACAACAGAATCAAACAAAGTAACTTACATTCCAATGAAGTGGGGAGGCAATAAGCAAACTTTTAATGTCAGGTAGTGAAAAGCGCTAAGCCAGGTAAGGAGACTGAGGGTGATGGAAAAGGAAGATGTTATTTTAGGTAAGGTGGCCAGGGAAGACTTTTGTGATAAGGTGACATTTGAGCACTAACTGGAGTGGAGGTGGGGTACAGGGGAAGAAGCAGGAAAAACAGCAAGTGCAAAAGCCCTGTGGTATGCAGGTAAGTGTCCAACTCTTTAGAATCTACTGAAGGCTAAAAAAAAAGAAAAGGTTCACAAGAAGTACCAGGAAAAATTAGCATTATGGGAGCTAAGGAAATAGAAAGTTTCCACCAAGTCTTCAAGAGCCACTGAAATCAAGACACACTTCAAGGAGAACCAGAAAGGAATAACACCATGGAGATGAATGACAGACAATTTCAAGAAAGAGGTGTATAGTCAACAGTGTCAAATTCCAAACAAAAGTCCTGGAAAAGTTAAGAGGTGAAGAACCAACTCTTAGGGAACAACTAAAGTGACAGGCAGGAGAAATCAGGAACCAGTTCAGGAGCCAAGTCAGAGAATCAATGGAAGAAAAATCAGAAAGTGACACAGAGAGAAAGACGTCTATGGTGTCAAAAAAAGAAGAAGAGTTCATGAAAACCAGTTGTAAATGACCATTAAATTTGGCAATAAGGAGAATTGCCAAACTCGTGATTGTTTATTAGAGTGGGCAGGATAGGAGCCAAATCATAGCATGATGAGCAGTGCCAAGGTGGAAAGGGCCCGAGGTAACAGTGAATGCCGACCACTTCCTTCCAAGAGTTCACCTAGGAGAGAAAAATACCAACAGAAGGATCCACAGGCTGCCTGTAAATTCAGAAGGCAGCAGCAACAAACCAGAAGATAAAAGAGGCCACCTATCAGAGAAGCAAACTGAAAACACCAGCTGGGGGTGGCTGAGGGTGCAGCCCCTGGGAGGGGGAGGAGAGGCATCGGCCTTGGAAGGCAGAAAGACACCCTGTCTTCCGAGAGAGAAGTGGATGGAGCACAGAGGAGCCCACATGAGAAAGCTCAGGCTTGATTTACTCAGTAGAGAATGCATTCATATGCTGTGAGGTGGGGGGAGGGACTTTTTTAAGTGAAAAAAGTTTACAACAGACTCTGAGATAAATCTACTGGGAAATCAATGAAGAATGGAAAAAAGACTGCCAAGTTGGGAATATCATAACCATGTTCTAAGAAGAGCCACATCTAGAAATGATTATTCCCTAAATGATTTGGCAAAAAAAAGCCGACTTACATGCTTTAGGTGCAAGTGTGCCTGACTGGCAATGTCATATATTACATCTCTCACATTTTTATCTTGGTTCCTCCGTAGAAAGTCCTCTTGTGAAACACCATGCTGTGTGGGGAAATATACATTATATTAGGAATCTAAAAGCACTTCCTTCCAACAGTTCACCTAGGAAAGAAAATTAAACTAACAATTAAAACTAACTTAGCACAAGAGAACATGTGACAGAACAGTATGTACAGTTTAATGCCTATTTTGTCTTTAGAAATGTATGTGTGCACGTGCATGTGTGTGCATGTGTGGAGAGAGAGAGAAAAAAACAAAAATGAGAGAGTGACACCTGGAACATGCAACAAGATTTTTTGTTTTTTGAGACAGGGTCTTACTCTGTCACCCAGGCTGGAGTGCAGTGGTACAATCATGGCTCATTATAGCCTCAACCTCCCAGGCTCAAGGGATCCTCCCACCTTAGCCTCCTGAGTAGCTGGGACTATAGGTGTGCACCAACACACCCAGCTAATTTTTGTATTTTTTGTAGAGATGGGGTTTCCCAATATTGCCCAGGCTGGTCTCAACCTCCTGGACTCAAGCAGCCCTCCCAAAGTGCTGGGATTACAGGCACGAGTCACCGCGCCTGGCCACAAGATGTTAATTAACAAGTTGTAGGTAGAACAAAAATATATAAGCAAGAAAAGAAACATACAAAAAGTTTGAAAGAACAAATAATGAATCTCATATAGAAAACAAAGTTTTCGCCGGGCACAGTGGCTCATGCCTGTAATCCCAGCACTTTGGGAGGCCGAGGCAAGCGAATCACGAGGTCAGGAGATCTAGACCATCCTGGCTAACATGGTGAAATCCCATCTCTACTAAAAATACAAAAAATTAGCTGGGCGTGGTGGCGGGCGCCTGTAGTCCCAGCTACTTGGGAGGCTGAGGCAGAAGAATCGCTTTAACCCAGGAGGTGGAGGTTGCAGTGAGCCGAGATCACGCCACTGCACTCCAGCCTGGGTGACAGAGCAAGACTTTGTCTCAAAAAAAAAAAAAAAGAAAGAAAGAAAAGAAAACAAAGTCCTCATAAACAGATATTTAAAATGACTTACTCCAATAAAATAAAATAAAGAACAGGCTAAGGTGAACGCTAGGAATAATTACTGCAGTTTCTTGGAAGGGAGCAAGGCATCAACATGACGCTATACCAAATGAGGTTCTCTAGACCTTCCTACTCATTGCTCCTCCAGAGACCTAAAATGCCTGATGGACACAATTCTGACTTGATAACTCTGGGATAAAAAGAGGAAGGCCATTTTTAGTAAGCAATAAGCATTCCTTTCAAAGCAATTACTTGAATAGACTAAGCAAAAAAGCAAAAGATAACTTCCTTCCCCATATTCCTGAGGTAAATTATTCAAAGGTACAAATTACAGCCTTACCAGCATACAAATATCCATGGGAAGGAACACCTTTCTTCTGCTCCCATGATATGGTGTTGCTCTCAAGCAAGTGACAATGCCTTGTGCTTTTCCAATATGACTTGCAGCATGATCTGCATGAAGATCCTTTATACCTATGATTTCAGAAATTACACAGGGCTGCTCTATTCTAAGTGCATAATAAATAAATAGAAACAGCATAGAGAAATAACCTAAACATGTAAAAGTAGACATTTATCCTGTTTTACATCTGAAAAACAGGATTTATGAGTGAAAAACTGGGCACAATAACAAGTTGACCATTTACCACTAGCAGATATCTAATCAATCTCAACTTTTAAATAAGAGTTTTCCTCAGACTACAGCACACTAAGAACACATTTAGAATTTTAATCGGCTATCATGGAAAAGCTTTACAAGTCTTCCATTTCTTCTCCTCTGTGCAATTTCCATATGATCTCATTTTAAGAATATGCTTAACAAACACATTCTACTCTTTGCTCCCTCCTTTCATTGTGATGGCAAACATGTCACCAGAGCTGTGGGCCAGAACAGGCCTGGGAGATGCAATGGGGACTTGTATTATTCTTTTAGGGAGGTATAGAGATATATATTACCTTCTTCAAATAAGATGGTATTGTCCTTGGCCCAAATAATTTCCTTATTTGAATAAGACCTCACTAACTGGCAACAAAGTCAGAGAAGAAATCCTACCATCAAAATTTTGTTTTTAAAAAAGCAGAGAAAGAAAAATCTCAAAAACTTTTATAAATGCAGTTTTAGGCCAGGCACTGTGGCTCACGCCTGTAATCCCAGCACTTTGGGAGGCCAAGGTGGGCAGATCACAAGGTCAAGAGATTGAGACCATTCTGGCCTCGTCTCTACTAAAAGTACAAAATTTAGCTGGGCGTGGTGGCACGTCCCTGTAGTCCCAGTTACTCAGGAGGCTGAGGCAGGAGAATCACTTGAATCCGGGAGGCAGAGGTTGCAATGAGCCGAGATTGAGCCACTGCACTCCAGCCTGGGGACAAAGCGAGACTCCATCATAAAATAAAATAAAATAAAATAAAATAAATGTGTTTTACTTCTTCTACTTTTCTTTTTCCATGGATAAGTATTATTAACAGGAAAGGAAGAGTCAGGCTACAGGCCTTCCAAATTGTAGGAGATGCTATAATAAAAAAGTAAAGCCACTTGCAATTACCAGATTATTAATTTCAACATTCCCATGAGGTAAACTAGCTGTATGAGAGCCTGAGTCTTGGATTACTCTGCATTACAAAGAAAGAGATATAAATTATTCTTCTTGCTAACAATAATAACAAAAAAAAACTGTTCCTTTACAGATAGTACAAAGGAAGGCTTTAGTGCTAAACTGGTTAGATTGCCAAATTATGAAAAAGTGAAATCTCAAAGGTATTTTATTGGAAAAAAGAAGTATGACACAGAAAAACAACTTACCCAATATTTCTAGTGTTAAGTAAAGAAGAGAGCTCTGTGTGTTTTCAGCATAATTTTCCAGTTCCTTGATATTACGATATGCTTTGTCATCCAGATTTTTTTCCTACATCAAATAAAATGCAAATAAAGTCTGTTGAACTGTCAATATTTTAGAAAGAAAAGGTGCTGTTTTTTTGCCCCAAAGAACTGAATAACGAATAAAAATATTCAGTATATGTTATTTAGTACACAATAAGATAAAACATTACAATATTAAAGTTCTACACATTCAATACTTTGAAATCACCACCTCAAAATAAGACATCAGGAATAACCTCAATGTACAAATCACCATGGACATGGCATTTTATTTAAATTTCATCTGAAGCCCAAGTTATCAAAATAAACTGACTTTACTGAGCTCTTACGTAGGCACTTTAGACATTACGTAGGCACTTTAGACATTATCTTCTTAACCCAAACAACCCCCCCTCCAAGAGATAAGGAATTAATACTTTTCCCATTTTACAAATGAAGAAACTGAGGCATGGACACATTAACATGTCCAAAGACACACAGTTAATAAATAAATGGTGGGGACGGGAACCCACATATTTGACTCTTGAATCTACATGCTCAATGAGGAAAAGGTACCTAGAAAAAGAAAACAGAAACCAGTGCCCACCTCATCCCCTAAAAAGAAACCATGCTCAATAAAATAACAGGGTTGATTCCCTAAATACACCATATGCAAGAAACAGAAAAATGAGAATCTAATAGCAAGAACACTTAGCCACTTTTACAAAGACTATTATTAGGGCAAAATATTATCCCCTATTTCACCCTCTTTAAAATCAGAAGAAACTAACACCAGCATCAAATGCCACATGCAGGGTTTAAAAAAAAAAAAAGAGGCTGGGTGCGGTGGCTCATGCCTGTAATCCCAGCACTTTGGGAGGCTGAGATGGGCAGATCACCTGAGGTCAGGAGTTCAAGACCAGCCTAGCCAACATGGTAAAACCCTGTCTCTACCAAAAATACAAAAGAAGTCAGCTGGGCATTGTGGTAGGCGCCTGTAATCCCAGCTACTCGGGAAGCTGAGGCAGGAGAATCACTTGAACCCGGGTGGAGGTTGCAGTGAGCCAAGGTCGTGCCATTGTACTCCAGCCTGGGCGACAAGAGTGAGACTCTGTCTCAAAAAAAAAAAAAAAAAAAGAAAATGACACCAGCAATGATTCCAGAAAAAAAATGCATCCTTTATGGTTTTTTTTGAGACACAATTAACATACCATAAAATTTATCCCTTCAAATAATACAATTCAGTGGTTTTTAGTATATACACAAAGTTGTGCAGCTATCGCTACTAATTCCAGAATATTTTAATGACCCCCAAAAGAAAAGTTGCATCCATTAAGCAGACACTTCCCATTTCCCCCGCTCCTCAGCCCTGGCAAACCACTAATCTACTTTTCATCTTCATGGATTTGTCTATTCTGGGCATTTCATAAAAATGGAATCGTATAATATGTAGCTTTTTGTATATGGCTTCTTTCAATTAGCATATTGTTTGCTTCATCTATTGGTACTTTATTCTTTTTAGTTGAATAAATTATGAATAACATTCCATTGTATGGATATACAACATTTTGTTTAACAACTCATTAACAGACTATGAGTTCTTTCTACTTTCGGGCTTTCATGAATAATGTTGCTACAAACATTCATATACAAGTTCTGGGTGGACATATGTTTTCATTTATCTTGGGTATAAACCTAGGGATAGAATTTCTGGGTCTATGATAACTCCTATGTTTAACTCTTCGAAGAAAAAGTTGCCAAACTATTTTTCCAAAGCAGCTGCACCATTTCACATTCCCACCAGCAATGTACAAAAGGTTTTAACATCTCCCTGTTCTCACCAATACTTGTTATCGTGTATCTTTTTTCTTTTTTATCACAGCCATCCCAACAGCTGTGAAGTGATGTTTCTTTGTTTCAATTTGCATTTCTCTAATGAAAAGATGCTGAACATCTTTTCAGATGCTTATTGGTCATTTGTACACCTTATCTGGAGAAATGTCTACTCAAATCCTTTCCCCATTTTTTAAATTAGGGTTTTTTTTTTATTGTTGAGTTGTAAGAGTTTCTTGCATATTTTAGATAATTGTCCCTTATCAGATATATAACTGGCAAATAATTTTTTTCTTTTAGTCCAATCTATCTATTTTTTCTTTTCTTGCTTGTGCCTTTGGTATCACATCTAAAAAACCACTGCCTAGGGTGCGGTGGCTCAAGCCTGTAATCCCAGCACTTCGGGAGGCTGAGGCGGGTGGATCACGAGGTCAGGAGATCAAGACCATCCTGGCCAACATGGTGAAACCCCATCTCTACTAAAATAAAATAAAAAAAAATTAGCCGAGTGTGGAAGCGCACACCTGTAGTCTCAGCTACTCAGGAGGCTGAGGCAGGGGAACTGCTTGAACCCAGGAGGCGGAGATTACAGTAAGCCGAGATCGTGTCACTGCACTCCAGCCTGGCAACAGAGCGAGACTCCATCTCAAAAAAAAAAAAAAAAGAAACCACTGCCTAACCTAAAAGTCATTAAGATTTACACCTATGCTTTCCCCTAAGAGTTTCACAGTTTTAGCTCTTACATCTAGGTCTTTAATTTAGTTTGAGTTCATTTTTTTATATGGTGTGAGGGAGGGGTCAAAACTTATTCTTTTGCAAGAGGTATCCAATTGTCCCAGCACCATTTGTTGCAAAGACTGTTCTTTCCCCAGTGAAGTGTCTTGACACCCGTCACTCAATTGACTATAAATATATGGGTTTATATCTGGACTCTCATTTCTATTCCATTGATCTACATGTCTACCCTTTATCAGTAACACACAATTTGATTACTGTAGCTTTGTAGTTAAGTTCTGAAATCAGGAAATGTGAGCCCTCTAACTTTGTTCTTCTTTGTTAAGATTATTCTGGCTATTCTGGGTCCCTTGCATTTCCATATGAATTTTAGGACCAGTTTGTCAATTTCTGCAAAAAAGAAAGCTAGAATTTTGATAAGGATTGAAGTGAATCTATAGATCAATGTTTGTTCACAGTTCTTTACTTTTAAATATCCCCCCCTTCAAAAGCCAAGTGTTATTTTTCATTAAACTAAAATGGTATCTCTGTCTTGAGTTCCCTAATTTTCTTTACCTTGTAAAACAGAAAAGATGACACCTGAAAATAGGTCTTCTTAGCTAATATATCTTTTTGGCTTCTTCTTGTTATTGCTACAGCCTATAGTTGGCAAACTATCTAAATAAATTAAGTAAACTTACATATTTCCATGACAACAGCATGTAATTAATATCAGGCCAAGGGGAACACAGACCTAACAATGCATCAGAAAGGTCACACATGTTAGGCCAGGTCACACAGCAATTCACTGACTTGGCTGGACCTAGAACTCAGTTCTAAGAATTTAGTGCAGGATTCCATTCACTGGAACTGTCAGACTTTCTTTATGCCCTCTACTATTTAGACACCGATCCAAGTACTGGGGTATATTTAAAGGTATGTGAATGACTAGTCAAGTATTTGATGATATTAAGGAATAATTAGTAATTTTTAAGGTATGATAATCATATCATGGCTATGTTTTTTGTCTTTATCTTTTTAAGATACATATGTATTTACGAATCAAATGATAAGATGTCTGGGATTTTCTTTAACATGTCACCAGATACTCTACACATGTAGAGTATTCTCTCTACTTTTATGTAAGTATGAAAATTTCCTTTTGAAAAAACCAAAATAGTGGAGTGTGGTTGTGCATACACATGCCTCTGCCTGGGTGCTTGTCTGTCTCAATGTGAGGGTATGGGGGGGTAGCATGCAAGGGTAAAGTATGAATAAAATGGCATAATTCTCTAAAAGTTTCCTTCCTCCAAAATATTAATATACAGTCAAAAAATTTCCTTCTTGAAGAATTAGCTTAAGAATTAAACAGGAAGAAAAAACTTAAGACTTGAACAATTTCGACTCACTCTTTCATCGATGATTTTCATAAGCCATCTTTTAGTCAGATTATGTCTTTTAACAGCCTAAAAAACAAAGAGCATTATAAGTTTTTAGAAAGTACTAGAAATGACTTCTGTAGATCTGAATAAAATGAACAAACCAAATACAAAACTAAGTAAGGGAACATTTGTAATAACATCACCATATAGACAGCTATGTTAAAAGAAGTATCAGGGAAAAAGAAAATGTCCCTAGAAAATATTTCAAAACATTTATAAGACTATATTTCTAATACTTCTCTACTAACTTGTCTTTTTTTCCTATACTGCTAATAATTTAACAATTCCACTTTCAAACAAAAACAAAACCAGAATTAAGCATTAAGTACTGAACTTCTCTATTAAGTGATATACCCTGACTTTTTTATTTTTTTAAACTGTAGAGACAGGGTCTCCCTATGTTGCTGGTCTTGAACTTCTGTGTTCAAATTATCTTCCTGCCTCAACCTCCCAAAGTGCTGGGATTATAGGCATGAGCCACTGTGCCTAGCCACCCTGACTTCTATACTTACTCATTACACGCAAATTGTTTTCCACAGGATAAAGATTCTATTTAGCAAAAATAACCACTCCTCGAAAAATAGAGTAACTAAAACTCCAACAAAAATAATCCACATGGTAAATTGTTACCTTAGCAAGTAAAGACACTCCAGTAGGAAAGAGCTCACCTAGTGCCCAGACACTTGTCTCTACTACCATTCTCCTTAAAGGAATCAGGGCTCTCGAGAAATGGGTGATTCCAAAGGTGAGGCAGGGGAGAGATTCAAAAGGATCCTAGAATATCTTACTGTGTCAGAAAATAAGAAAGTGCTCCAAAAAATGATGGAAGCGTGTCACAAGGACATAGCAGCCACTGTGAAGGAGTTTCCGCTGTCCAAAGCTGGGACAACCTGAACACCAAAATCAGTACATGAGTGAATTATAAACTGTAAAAAACAAGAAATCATGAGTCTACACCAATAATTAATAAACAAATAAATATAGGAAAATAAGAGCTCATTCTTATAGCAGAATACTAAGTGCCAACTGGTAAATGTGGACCAAGTGCTGAAGTTGAGAAGTTATCATTTCGCAACTATAAGAGTAAAGACTGAATCAGACAAGAACCATTAATGGCTACTAAGTTTAGGGAGAAATTTTGATGAGGAGCAGGATATTTGCAGTCTTAAAATGTCTCCTCAAAAACTGTTGATTACTGCAAGCAGAATTATACAGTGGAAAACCAGGCAAAATTGTGACTAAGTAATAAAAATTAACAGTGCCATAAAGGACAGGTAGACGAATTGTGCCTCTACATGTGATACTCTGAGAAGGACATACCACCTATGAAGTATGGCTGCCAGCTAAGAATCCATAACT
The DNA here is from genome assembly GCF_029281585.2 of Gorilla gorilla gorilla. Taxonomy (NCBI): domain Eukaryota; kingdom Metazoa; phylum Chordata; class Mammalia; order Primates; family Hominidae; genus Gorilla; species Gorilla gorilla. The sequence goes on along the minus strand of NC_073231.2, from coordinate 100,886,953 downwards.
TCAATCTAATCATGACAAAACATCAGACAAATCCAAAATTAGTGTTTTAAAAAGACGAGGTGGGGGGGATACTCTTCAAAAATATAAATGTCATAAAGGGCTAAAAAAAGCTACGGAAATGTTCCAGATTAAAACAAACTACAGAGACATGACAATTAAGTACATGACCCAAGATCAGATCCTATACTGGAAGGGAAAAATGATACTGTAGACATTATTAGGTCATCTGACAAAATTGGAATATGAATGGAAAATTAGATGAAATTGTTCTATCAAAGTTAAATTTACTAAAGCCAGTAACTGTTCTGGCTGGGCACAGTGACTCACGCCTATAATCCCAGCACTTTGGGAGGCCAAGGTAGGAGGACCACTTGAGTTCAGGAGTTCAGGAGTTCAAGACCAGCCTGGGCAACATAGCAACCTCATCTCTACAAAACATTTAAAAATTAGCTGAGCTTGCTGGTACGTGCTTGTAGTTCTAGCTACTCAGGAGGCTGAAGCAGGAGGATAAAGCCCAGGAATTCAAGGTGGCAGTGAGCTATGATCACCACACTGCACTCCAGCCTGGGCAACACAGCGAGATCCTATCTCTAGGAAAAAAATAGAAATAAAAAAAAAACTGTCCTGATTATATGTATCACTATTCTTAGAAAATATTAGGCCGGGGTGGTGGCTAATACCTGTAATACCAGCACTTTGGGAGGATAAGGTGGGAGAATAGCTTGAGCTCAGGAGTTTGAGACCAGCCTGGGCAACACAGTGAAACCCCCCCTTTTTTTTTTGAGACAGAGTCTCGCTTTGTCGCCAGGCTGGAGTGCAATGGCGCAATCTTGGCTCACTGCAACCTCCACCTCCCCAGTTCAAGCGATTCTCCTGCCTCAGCCTCCCGAGTAGCTGGGACTACAGGCGCACGCCACTACGCCCAGCTAATTTTTGTATTTTTAGTAGAGACGGGGTTTCACCATGTTGGCTTGGATGGTCTCAATCTCTTGACCTCGTGATCCACCCGCCTCGGCCTCCCAAAGTGCTGGCATTACAGGTGTGAGCCAACGTGCCTGGCCATGAAACCCCATTTCTACAAAAAAAAAATTAGCCAGGCATGGTGGCGGGTGCCTGTAGTCCTGGCTACTTGGGAGGCTGAGGTAGGAGAATGGCTTGAGCCCAGCAGGTGAAAGTTGCAGTGAGCTGAGATAACGACACTCCACTCCAGTCTGAGCAACAGAGCAACACCCTGTCTCAAAAAAACAACACAAAAAATAGGCCAGGTGCGGTAGCTGACACCTGTAATCCCAGCACTCTGGGAGGCTGAGGCAGGCGGATCACGAGGTCAAGAGATGGAGACCATCCTGGCCAACAACCCCGTCTCTTCTAAAAATACAAAAATTAGTTGGGCATTGTGGCACACACCTGTAGTCCCAGCTACTCCGGAGGCTGAGGCAGGAGAATTGCTTGAACCCAGGAAGCAGACGTTGCAGTGAGCTGAAGTCACACCACTGCACTCCAGTCTGGTGACACAGCGAAGCTCCGTCTCAAAAAAGAAAAAAAGAAAATATTTACTGAGGCCAGGCATGGTAAAGACTGAATCAAACAATTCGCTCACGCCTGTAATCTCAGCACTTTGGGAGGCCAAGGTGAGTGGATCACTTGAGCTCAGGAGTTCAAAACCAGCCTGGGCAACAAAGTGAGACCTCATCTGTACTAAAAATTCAAAAAACATCAGCCAGGTGTGGTAGCACGTGCCTGTAGCCCCAGCTACCCGGACCTGGGAGATCAAAGCTGCAGTGAGCCAAGACTGTGCCACTGTACTTCAGTCTCGGCAACAGAGGGAGACTCTGTCTCAAAAAAAAAACAAAAAGAAAATATTCACTAAATTTTTTTGGTTAGGATTATGATGTATATAACTTACAATCAAATGAAATTTGTCACAAAAAAATTATGAATGTGAATACACATATGGGGGAATAGGAGAAGGAGGAGAGGAGAAGAGCAAGAAACTGAATATGTGAGTGGGGAAAAATGATTAAACAAATGGGATAAAATATTAACAATAAGTGGGCCACGCACAGTGGCTCACACCTGTAATCTCAACACTTTGGGAAGCCAAGGTGGGAGGATGGCCAGGAGGCCAGGAGAGGCAACACAGTGAGACCTCATCTCTAGAAAAAAAATTTTTTAATTAGCCAGGTGTGGTGGCGCATGCCTGTGGTCCCAGCTACTCAGGAGGCTGAGGGAAGAGGATCACCTGAGCCCAGGAGGTTGAGGATGCAGTGAGCCATGTTTGCACCATTGCACTCCAGCCTGATGAATCTGGATAAAGGGTATAGAGGTGTTTGTCCTGCTTTGAATTTCGTAACCGTTCTGAAAGTTTGGAATTATTTCCAAGTAAGTTTTTAAAATGTTTTTTTTTCTGCCATGTCAGCATTAAGCATAATATATTTTCACAAAAAATAAATATAGTAGTGAAACATAAAATCTAGGGATATGCTATACTTCAACTAAGACTCTCAGATGTCACTGATACTAAATGTAAAGGCCAGCGTGCTCATCAAAATGTATTACATGACAAAGGTGTATGTATGGAGAACAGAGCCCACTTTGCCTGGCAGGAATCTAATAAAAGTTAAAAAGGCATTAGTTCCTAAGTGTTCTCGGCACTACTACTACTACTACACGGCAGGACTCTCCCCATAGGCCTCTCTTCCAAATTCCAGGAATCAGCCAATCGGTCATTACAGACTCATGCTCTTGTTTTATTTTACACGTCTGGGCCGATGGGCATGTTTGATTTTGTAGACCTTCAAGCACTATTCCTAGCACATAAAAAAGTACTAAATAAATATTTAATAAATGAAAAGCCAAACTCCTATTTACTCAAGGCTGAAGCTGTAATGGCTGTAGATCCTTGATTATAAAATATAGCTCTGATTCAGAAGGAAATCGGAGACCAAGGTAAAAAAGTAAATATTTTAAAGAAGTTGGAAATCTGCTGAATGAAGTGTGAACTCTGGAAACTGAAGCCAAATAGAAGAAAGACCTTGGTTATAAACATAAATTCAAACTGCAGCTAAAATTCATACAGAGAAATGGGGAACCCATCTAGAATGGATAAGAAATTATAAATATTCAAGTATCTTGTACCCTAAAAATACCAATGAAACAGTGCAGCAGAAAAGTGCTCTCTGGATAACACATTGTCATTGTTCCCTCTATTTAATCTCCTCAAGAACCCAACACTTCAAATACCCAATATGCCCCATATGCTCCAGCAGGATGGGGAAGGATAGAGAACATGCAACAAGGACAACTGCACTGAACATGACCTGCATCTTTCAAATATTCACGTTCAGCTTCAACACCGGTCACGTCAGAAAGCCAGCCAACATTAACCATCAAAATTTAAGCAGCTATTAAAATTGGACAAATTAGCAATCCTAAATTGGCAGATACGTAAACATTCTGTAATTCAGATGTGTCTTCTGGTTTTTTAAGGGAAGCCAAGGAAAGATAAATTTGCATCAAAGGACTCTCTAATCTTCCACATATTTCCCAACAAAGGCCAGAACCTTTTATGCAAGTCTTAACATAAATCTCCACCTCCACTATACTCCAGTTTAGGTGTAAAATAATAAATAGAAAGGGTTTCTGGATTTTAGGAAAACTTTTTAGTGAGTCACCTAGGTTGAGCTTCTTGAAGTGGGATGAACAGAGGTAAAGAACTAATCTAATACTCACAGCTTCCCATCCACTTTTTCTTCTCAATCCCCAGTTGGGGGGTTCTGGCTTTCCATCTTTACTGGGGCTCTGTGAAGTCAATCTGGGGCCCAGAAACTGGGCCTGTCTCTGCTGGTGCGCAGACCTGAGAAGAGGTGTACCACTGTCAGGTCTGTGGGTGGCTCCTGTTACAGAAACCCTCTTTTGGCAATCACTGCATTACAACAGGGACACAGATCAGTGATGAAAGATATCTAATTCCCTTCCTCCTCTCATAGTTTAGAATATTTCTAAGCCATGTGTGGCTGCTTATGAGTGAGGGATCCATACAGCTGCTTTACTATAAAACCATTTATGATATATATCTAGCTATACAAATAATACTCTAGCCCATAGGTTTCCATTCTCTAACACCTAAAACTCAACAATGGATAGGTAATTCTATCAAACTAGACAAGGCAGTTTTAGATTTGTATCTGGACAACACTGAGAGGAAGTCTCCCATCACAAAAGATTAATACATGTTCTACAGCCCAGAACCTGGATTAAAACACTGGTATGCCCAAAACCTGGATTAAAACACTGGTATAAGGAGCTGCTGCTAGGCAGAGAGAACAGAACATTTTACTTGCTATTACATCAAAATGTGTAGGATTTAAATTCTGCAGGCAAATATGGAAATGTGGAAAATACAAGTTATTATGTAGAGACTAATTCTTCCTTTTTCCTTTAATAAACAAATATACAAAAGACGTGTGTAAATTATCAGTGGGTGATTTTAAACTTCTGTGCCAAAACTATAACAGCTCTGAATACGTAAGCCTAAGAATATTTTCAGAATAGATTCCACTATAATCACCAGTACCCAAATTATATCCATCAAAAAGTAGACTCGAATAATATTCATACAAATTAAAAGTGGTATTTTTTTTTTTTTTACCTTCCATAGTTCAATGGCCACAGGCTGATGTGGTGGATTGTCACAGTATATATCTTCCACAGTTTTTTTCCAAAACTGCATTCGCATCAGTCCAATTGTTTTCTCAGAGACTGAGTCTTTAACCTATAAATAGGGTTTAAAAACTTTAGCAAATGCATTGTCTACTGTCTAAAAAATCAGTATTTTTGAGGGAATTTTTTGAGTTAATGTAACTGTTCTGTATTATGACTATGGTGGTAAATACATGACTACATTTTTTGGAACCTATAGAACACAACAAAGAGAGAATTTTACTGCATGTACTTTTAAATAAATTCATTCATTCATTCTTTAAGTAATTTTTAAAAAGAAGATTATTAGATTGTCTCCCTCACTCACTACTAAGAATGGCCTTCTGGTCAGGCACGGTGACTCACATCTGTAAACCTCACACTTTGGGAGGCCAAGGAGGGTGGATCACCTGAGGTCAGGAGTTCAAGACCAGCCTGGCTAACATGATGAAACCCCGTCTCTACTAAAAATACAAAAAATTAGCCGGGTGTGGTGGTGGGTGCCTGTAATCCCAGCTACTCAGGAGGCTGAGGCAGGAGAATCGCTTAAACCTGAGAGGCAGAGGTTGCAGTGAGCCAAGATCACACCACTACACTCTAGCCTGGGCAACAAGAGCGAAACTCCGTCTAAAAAAAAAAAAAAATGGGCTTCTTAGGTTCAGGCAAGAATCACCAACACAAGCTAAATCTAGGAGGTAAATTTTGATGAGGAACATGGTCTTAAAAGGTCTCCTCACAGGCTGCTTATTAGCAGCAAGGGAAAAAGTATTAACATCTTGACTCAGTGACTAAAATTAACATTACTGCTGGGAGTCAGACGGATATTTCATGCCTCCTTGTGACTCTGAAGAGGACACAGACCACTTAGGTAATATTACGCTAGGAATCCATAAGTTTAATATAAACCTGATGAAAAATAAAATAAACCCCAAATGAGAACCATTTTAATTCTTAAAAGGCGTAGTATTGCTTAAAATATGTCAATGTCACAAAACGCAAAGAAAGGCTATGGAAATGTTCCAGAACATTTCCAAAGTACATGCAGTACATCCATAGTTCCAGAGGCTAAAGAGACAGAAAACTAAATGTAATACATGATCCTAGATTAGATCCCATACAGAAGGGGAAAAAAATGCCATAAAAGACCTTACTGGGTCATTTGAGAAAACTGGAAACCAGATGGTAGATCAAATAAAAGTACTGCATCAATGTTAAGTTTATTTTTTTGTAAGTGTACTGTGGTTATGTAAGAGATTATCCTTATTCTTATGAGATACACAATCAAGTTTATAGGGATAAGGGTCATGATATAGTCAAGTTACTCTAAAATGATTCATAAAAAGAGAAATGTGTATATATACATATGTAGACAGAATAATGCAAATGGGACAAAATATTAACAACAGGGTCATGAGTATTGTTTGTACTACTCTTACTTTTCCATATGTGAAGTTACTTCCAAATATCCTGGTGGTGGGTGGGTTTCTTAGCAATGTTTAGTGTTCAGATCCCAGTGGCATACAGTACAGCAAGACAGCAGCAAGAGTAATCCTTTCAAAATATAACCAAGAGGTGATGTCTCTCTGCTCAGAACCCTCCAGTGGCTGCCTATCTCACTCAGCCAAAGTGATTTCAATGGTGTCTCCAAGACCTTACCTTTCTGACCCAGGTGCCCCTAACTGAATCTCCTCCCATGCGCCCCTCCCTGCTCTGCTGGACCACCTGCCTTCTTCTGTTCTTTAAGCAGGCACAATTGCACCTTAGAGACTGCACTCGCTGTTCCTTCTGCCTAGAATACTCTTTGCCCACATATCTGTACAGCTCTCTCCCTCACCTCCTTCAGATCTCTGCTCCAATGCCACCTTCTCCGTGAGGTTTCTCCTAACCATCCTACATAAAATAGGAACCCCTGGTGTACCCAGCCTTCGAAGCCTCCTTATCCTGCTTTATTTCTCTCCATAGCACTAGTCTCCATCTGATACATTACACAATGATTTATTTGTTCATTGAGTGCAGACCCTGTTTTATGTCACGTGGGTATAGCATTGAATACAGACTATGTAAAGTATCTGCATTCAATCAACACTTGTTGAATAAGTGAATAAACAAGGCTCCATGTGCAAAGCAGCAGCAAGATGTACAAAGTGTACAAAGAAGTACAAAGTGACAGAATTCAGAAGGAACTCTGGGGGTTTATTAAAAATAAAATTGTATTGACTGGTGGCTTATGCCTGTAATCCCAGCACTTTAGGGGCTGAGGCAGGAGAACGATTTGAGGCCAGGAATTTGAGACCAGCCTGGGCAACATAGCAAGCCTCTGTCTCTAAAAGAAAAATTGTTTTTAATTAGCCAGGCATAGTGGCACATGTACAGTTCCAGCTACTTGGGAGGCTGAGGTGGGAGGATTGCTTTAAAGCCCAGGAGTTCAAGGTTACAATAAGCTGTGATCATGCCACTGCACTCCAGCCTGGGTGACCTGTCTGTAAAATTAAAAATTAAAAAATTAAATTTTAATCATTTAAAAAGGATAATAAAGACCAAGGTGGGAACTATTTATGGCTAAACTGTGACTGATTTAACATGCTTATGTACAGTTTACACTTGAAAAAGGATGAGGTGAAAAATCATAACCCATGACTTCCAGGAAGATACCAGAGGAAAAAACAGCCAGTCTATTAGACTCTCTACAGACTCACAGTTGTGAATCTCAGTTGTGCCTCGGTGCCATATTCATATCCTTTTATTTGTTCCTTGTTCACTTCCTACCATATTCCCTGAGAATCTGTGTCAAAATTTGCTACTCTCTTCAAGACTCTGAACCCTCTCCTGCTCCCTCACTCCCAATATCTGACCTCTCAATTTATTACTGAGAAGACTAAGGCTGTTCCAGTTTTCACTCTCTCATCTCCATCCACCATTCCAATTTATTTTGTATTTGTACATATTCTTTCCATTCTAAAGAAGAAAAAAAAGGATCTCTCCTTCCTTTGGAATTCTTAGACAAAAGTGAATTAGTATGATCTAAGGTCCTGGTTTGCTACAATTGCTTTCATTCCCTACTGACATTAAAGCTAAAACCTCAATTTAAAAAATGCTTTGAAAAACTGCTATATACATGTAAATTATGCAATTGTTGGAAAGAATAAGCAGTAATTCTCTGACTAACCTATTTAATTAGCAGACAAATGTGTGCAATGTTAATGGCACAGTTTTATAATATCCTCGGGAAGAGAAATAAAAAATTCCAGAATGGCATTTCTAGAACCATTAAGTTCATTAGATAGTTTTATTTTTGGTATTGAATTACTAAGCCTAAACAGTTAGCAGGGAAAAGAAATCACTAGCAGAGACCTTAAACACATCTAACATATAAATTACAACTATATTTCTTTATTGTTCAGCATTAAACACATTATATCACCATTTCACAAATAATATTTTAAGGTATCTTAATACCAGCCTGAGCCAGTTCCACATTAAAGGCCCTCAGTGCAAAAACAGAGCTTCGGGATTCTGCAGGGAGCAGCAGGGAGCATAAATAACCTTCATAATCCCGTTTCCTGTAACAGACAGAAAAAAAAGACAGTTACTCTTCACTTTCCAAGCTGCACAAAAAAATACTGACTAAAATTAACCGAAAACAAAAAGGCTTCAAGTTGGGTGCGGTGGCTCATGCCTGTAATCCCAGCACTTTGGGAGGCCAAGGCGGGCGGATCACTTGAAGCCAGGAGTTCGAGACCAGCCTGGCCAACATGGTGAAACCTTGTCTCTACTAAAAATACAAAAATTAGTCGGGCATGGTGGCATGTGCCTCTAATCCCAGCTACTTGAGTGGCTGAGGCCCGAGAACTGCTTAAGCCCAGGAGGTGGAGGTCGCAGTGAGCCCAGATTGCGCCACTGCACTCCAGCCTGGGTGACAGAGCAAGACTCTATCTCAAAAAAACAACGTGAGGCTTTAGTTCAGAAAAGGCCTGACATGTCTTATTTTTTATATCCGTTCCTTAAAAATTATGAAAAATGTACCCCAATGCCACCTAATCTCTATCAATTTACTATGACTTATGTAGTACTTATAATTTTAACTGTTTCAGAATCACTTTTAGTAAGAATTCAAATGAGTTTCAAAAGTATAAATCAAGTTAAAATAGTTCAAGCAAATATTGGGGTGAATGTATGGTTTTTAAGACATATAGACAGATATACAGAAAGGCAGAGATAAGACACAGAAATTCATGTAGGACTGTGTGCACACATACGTTTCCTTACAGCACCTGCTGAAAGAGCCTAGAAGTAATAATGCCCCCAGCCCCCACCCCACATTCCCGGTATTGGTGAACACACCTAGCACCCAGATCTTGGTTTCTGAAACCATTCTCCACTGAAAGAAACTAGGGCTCTGATATTTGGATATTTGTCTCCTCCAAATCTCATGTTGAAATGTGACCCCCACAATGTTGGAGGTGGGGCCTAGTGGGAGGTATTTGGGTCACAGGGGTGGATCCCTCATGAATGGTTTGGTGCCATCCCCTTGGGGATAAGTGAGTGTATTAGTTCACGCTAGAGCTGGTTGCTTAAAAGAGCCTGGCACCTCCTCCCTTCTCTCTTTTGCTTCCTCTCTTGCCATGTGATACACCTGCTCCCCTTCGTCTTCTGCCACAAGTAAAAGCTTCCTGAGGCCTTGCCAGAAGCTGAGCAGATACTGGTGCCATGCTTCTTGCACAGCCTGCAGAACCATGAGTCAAAGAAACCTCTTTTCTTTACAAATTACCAAGTCTCAGATATTCCTTTATAACAATGCAAAACAGACTAACACAGGCTCCTGGAAGGAATAACTGACTCCATTCCTAGGGCAGGGAAAATACAAGATAAGTCTGAAACATCTTCTTGAGCAAAAAGTAAAGAAATGTTTAAAGAATGGAGGAAACTTCTCAAAAGAACACAGAAACTGGCTTGACAGAGTTCTCACTGGCCAAGCCCACAGCAATTTCAGGATCAAAAAATAATGACAGGGCCCAGCATGGTGGCTTATGCCTATAATCTAGCACTGTGGGAGGCAGAGCAGGGAGGATGGCTTGAGGTCAGGAGTTCAAGACCAGCCTGGACAACACAGTGAGACACTGTCTTTACAAAAAACTTAAAAAATAAAAAAATTAGCTGGGCATGGTGGCATGGGCCTGTGGTCCTAGCTACTTAGGAAGCTGAGGTGGGAGGATTACTTGAGCCCAGGAGTTCAAGGTTACAGTGAGCTATGATCATGCCACTGCACTCTAGTCTGGGTAACAGGAGATCCTGTCTCTAAAATAAATAAATAAATAAATAAATAAATAAATAAATAAATAAATAAATAATAGTAACAATTTGAAACAGGACTCTATGAGCCTGTACCAATAAAAATTAATAAATAGGAAGAGAAGGAAAAGCTTGACAACCAATACAATGCCTACTACTAAATTTAGAAGACATGATGGAATTTTTAAAAATCACCATTTGATAACTATCATAGTATTAACTGATTCAGATAAAAATCATCAATAAATGCCTGAAAATGTTAAAGGGGTAAAAGTTTGATGGAAAAAGAATACTTACATAGTACTGAAGTATCTCCCCATGAAGTAAGTATGCACTTCTTGCTTATAATTAACATTCTTAATTAAATTTACAAAAAAAAAATCTGGAAGTCACCTTTTCAACCACGTAATAAGAGGTTAACATCATAGTAATAGGACAAATCAATGTCATGTGCTTCCTGATATGATATGGAGAGAAAAGCTGAGTGTCCCTTCTGTGATATTCCTGCCAAAAATGCATGTCATGAGAAAATATTAAAAACCCAAATTAAAGGAGATTTCTACAAAGTAACTGGCCTATTCTCTTCAAAAAATATCAAGCTCATGAAAGATAAGATTTGAGGAATTGTTCCAGATTGGAGAAGACTAGAGAGATATAACTACATGTAGCACATGATTTTGGATGTATGAAAGACATAATAAGATAATCAGCAAAATTTGAATGGGGCCTGTGGGTTAAATGGTAATACTGGATCAATTTTAATTTCCTGATTTTGATGGCTGTACTGTGATTCTACGGGAAAGCATCCTTGTACTTACAATATATAGACCAAAGTATTAAGGGCAGTTAATGGAGTATCACGTCTGCATCTTAGCCTTAAATGTTTCAGAGTGTTAAAAATGAGGGAATCTGCTAAAGAGTATATTGGATCTCTGTGTACTATTTCTGTAATTTTTATGTAAATTTACAATTACTTGAAAATAAAATGTTATGAACATATAGACCTTACCATATTCACTCCAGGAAAGATGACTTAAGTATAAGGTACTTACCTACTTTAATACATTGGAATCTTCTTATAAAACAATATTTAATATGAGTCTAACCTGGGCCTCATCCCATAGAGTTTAGGTACTAAAATTCAGTTTTCTCCCACTTTTCAACTGGTTCACACTTTGTCATGTTCCTAACAGAGAACTTACACTGTTTCTAGCCATTCCCTTGACAATCTCCCCCAATTGCCACATAAACCAAAAGAAGAGGTCACAAACAGTAACCTTGCTATCTCAAGAGTACTGCTAAAAAGATCTTACCGTAAGCAGTTTCACCTTTGGGGAACAAAATGGTTCCCCAAAAGTTTCTAAGGACAGCGAAGGCAAAGCAGCTCTATAGCTGACATTTTTAAATTGTATTTTGCCATAAGAAGTCTCCAAACTTCAGAAGTGTTTAAAACACTTGAAGTTAACATGAAACAGTGAGAAAACACTGAATGGGAATCAAACTACAATCTTAACTTCCATCACCCAACTGGTTATTAATAGAAATGATACCAATCACTCCTGCCTATTTCCCAATTTGCAAATGAAGCTTAATAACCTACCAAGGTTATCTCCTAAAAAAAAGCAGTATGTGAAGTACTTCAAGCTTCTTAGAGGGAAATGAAAAATGAAATGAAGACATAATAGAACTGTAGTAACATTTGGAAAATAAAGTCTTCCACACAGCTAAGGATCTGCCGTATTAACAAATATATTTTTAAATTTTGGATGGAAATTTTTCTAAACAATATTACCCCCTTCACCACATTAAACATGATATACTGATTATTTAGCCATTTCTTCATCACTTAGGATCATCGTTATAAATATGAATTATTGAACTATGGATATACAAGAATGTGCTAAGCATCTAACCAAGATCCAGCTACCTGAGATTATCCAGTCCCAGATAATGAGAAATGCCATGTTACGGATGTATACATAACAGCTTTATATGGCAATAGGGCAAATAACCTCTCATTCATTCTAACATCTATGCAGTGCCTACTATGTGCCAGGCACTGTTCCCGACACTGAAGATGGGTACTGACTTCGATTGAGTTGAGAGAGACAGACATATAAGAAACAAGCACACGGGGTATTAGGATTGTTGTGCGTTAATACCATGGACCTGTGCCACTGAGACACAAAGGAAGTGATTCCCTGGTGAGATTGCAGCAAAGTAAAGAACATTAGTGCACTCCAACACCACCAGTAGTACCTCCTCACCTTCTCACTACAGCCTGAGGCTCTGTGTTTATCCTCCTCAAAGCCAAAGTCAGAGAAGCCTATGTAAATTAGGTTTGAGATTTTCCCAAAAACCTAAATTGCTAGGAGAGCCGAGGGTGGCGAACCCGAAGTTATGGCCTGCTATTTTTCCTGCTATTTAGAGGCCTTGCATAAAATGCACATCCAAAACAACCCTACACAATTTCAGAGGCCAAATCTTGCAGAGATTATTGATGGACAATTAGAAGCCAGAAATTCTATTTCAAGTTTTTTATTTTTTAAACTTATATTTGTCATGTGTCTGAACTCTGCTAAGCATTTTTTACTATATCATCACATTTAATCCTCACAACACCAGGCTATAAGGTAACAGTAAACATTTACAAATGAGGAAAAAACCGAATCTTTTTTTTTTTTTTTTTTTTTTTTGAGACAGGGTCTCATTTTGTCACCCAGGCTGGAGTGCAGTGGCAAGATCTTGGCTCACTGCAGCCTCAACCTCCCATGTTCAAGTGATCCTCCCCTCTCAGCCTCCAGAGTAGCTGGGACTACAGGTGCTTACCACCACGCCCAGCTAATTTTATTTATTTTTTGTAGAGAAGGGGTCCCACTATGTTGCCCAGGCTGGTCTGGAACTCTTAGGCTCAAGCAATCCTCCCTCCTCAGCCTCCCAAAGTGCTAAGGTTACAGGTGTGAGCCATGGTGCCCAGCCAACATGGAATCTTAAAGAAACCTTCCCAAGTGATAGAGCTGGGATTAATACTTCAAATCAGGTCTGCCTGCAAAATTCAGCATTTGAAATAAGTCACTAGAGTCAAGAGCCCCCATTCCACACAAATAACATGGGCAGTTTAAGTACCTGACCGTTTGTAAATACAGTATATATACTTGAGAAAAACTAGCATGTGACTGAAGTAAAAAATAACTAATAATGTACTTAAATATTTTTGTTTGTTTGTTTTGAAACAGGGTCTTGCTCTGTTGCCCCGGCTGGAGTGCAATGGAGCAAACTCGGCTCATAGCAGCCTCAACCTCCTGGAGTGAAGTGATCCTCCCGCCTCAGCCTCGCAGTAGCTGGGACCACAGGCTGTGCCACCAAGCCCAGCTAATTTTTTTATTTTTTGTAGCAACAGCGTCCCGCTATGTTGCCCAGGCTGGTCTCAAACTCCTGGCATCAAGCAACCCTTCTGCCTAGGCTTCCCAAAATGCTGAGATTACAGGTGTAAGCCATCCCTCCAGCCTTAAATATTTGTAAATCCACAGACTATCCCTGGAAGAATAGGTAAGAAATTTTTAAAAGTGATTATCTCTGCAAAGTTATGACACTAGCGGCTATTGGGTGCTATACTCTGGCAACTTAAACTTTTTATCATCAAAATATAACAACTTAAATATATAAAAATAATGCAATCTTTTCACAATTTTGGCTTTTACAATTTTTTTTTTTGGCTTTTACAATTCTTAATGCCTGATTTCCATTACTGCTATCCTGTTTCTCTTACAAGTAATCAACAAATAAGGTAGGAAATAAATAATTTTTGTTTTTGTTGTTTTTGAGACTGTCGCCCAGGCTAGAGTGCAGTGGAGCGATCTTGGCTTACTGCAACCTCCACCTCCCAGGCTGAAGCGATCCTCCCACGTCAGCCTCTGGAGCAGCCGGGACCACAAGCGCGGGACACAACGCCCAGCTAATTTTTTATTTTTTTGTAGGGATGGGGTTTCGCCATGTTGGCCAGACTGGTCTCAGACACCGGGGCTCAAACAATCCACCGGTCTCAGCCTCCTAAAGTGCGGAGGTTACAGGCGTGTAGCCACCGCGGCCGGCCCACAATTTTTAAAAGGGATTATAAACAAAACACTGAAATGCATGCATTTTGTTGTGTTATGCTGCTTTTCTCTAAAATGGAATTTAAAAAAAAAACGGTTTTACTTGCATGATCAACTTCAAGGTAGTTTAGTTATTCGAGTACTTTTGGTAAGTCCTTGAGACCAAGTACTTCAAGACCTTACCCCAGTCTTTCAAATGAGACACAGCAGAAGGGCAGAGGGGCTAAGCCACTGGTCTCAGCAGTCAGGCCTGGATTCCCAGGGGTCCCTGCCGCATGAACCAGGTGACCTGATTGATCCAACCCACCTCCACAAATGATTAAGGAGCGACACCCAAGTGCCAGGCCTTCCCAGCACTACGCCCGACAA